>NC_056735.1:1469815000-1469907500 GCF_019279795.1 Protopterus annectens
GAAAAGCAGAAGACAATCTGGTGAGGGAGATTTGGGACAGACAGGAAGAAGGTAAGAGGAAGTGAGGGTATCCAGCAAAGAGGTGGATGGATTGTGTGAAAGAAGATCTGTGACAGTCAGGCATGAGTGTTGAAGAAGGCAGGAGAGTGGCACTGAATCGACAGAGATGGCGACAGTTAATACTATACCCCGACTCCATGCAAATGGGAAAAAGGGGATGATGATGTTGTGGATTGGGCTACAGGTTTTGTTGCAATGTGTCTGGTCATATTAATTACCATTAAACATTGTGGATCGGGCTGCAGGTTTGGTTGTAATGCATCTGGTGTTCAGAAGCAGAATACTTCCCCTTTCCTTGTTGTGCACTGAAAGCTATGGAATGACTGGTACAGTCATTTACTGCTTAGTGAGACATTATCACACTTTTTATATAGGGCTTTGACATACTTCCTGAATGTGCTGCTGGATATCAAACTGTAGCTCAGTGTATTGAACTTTGTTACGATGGTGCATTTTTAGTTAAGTTTGATGTCCATAGAGAGAATACAAAGTATGAGGCCAACGACTTCAGCTCTTCAGGTGAGTGAAGTCTGAATGAAATACTTTTAATTTGGTACAGGCCAAGACTGATTTTCCAGCTTTTTTGGCATTGGCCACTAGGTACAGCCATGACACTGGTAGTAACAAAAAATAAGTTATGTACCTACCATAATGTTCCATGTTAGTTGTCCTTCATCTCATCTTCCTTCTTGCTGAATGGGTTTGGAGCTGATCCTCGGCTCCAACTCAGCCACTTTCTATAGCTCGAGAGCTCTTTACTGGCTCGAGGCTACCCCTTATCCCAGAATGCCCAGCGTCAGCTACCCAGATCTCGTTTGAGATAGCTCACACTAGACATAATCATAGAAGATAATCCATTATATTAAACCTGGATATACAGTAAATTGTCATGGTTTGCTTGGGAAGCAACTAATAACAAAATGAGTTAGCCAGTGAAACCATTGAAAAAAACTCCTCTCAATCCTCGAGGAAGGGGGAAGCCAAAGGAAGGCGAGATGAAGGCAACTAACATGGAATGTTATGGTAGGTACATAACTTCTTTATATTAAGTTGTCCAATCTCGCCTTCATTCTTGCTGGATGGGACAGTGTCCCTAGCACCTCAATCCTGGGTGGCTCATTGGAACAGACTCTTCAGAACCGTGGAACCAAAGGAAGCCCTGCCCTGGGTGACCACATCTACTTTGTAATGAGAAATAAATGTATGAGGATCTTCCCAAGTAGCTGCTGCACAAATTGAATCTATGGGCAATCTAGATTGAAACACTACTGAAGTAGCTACTGACCTGGTTAAAAGACCTTTGGGTTTTGCTAGAAGATCTTTTTGTCGCAAATGGTAGGTATGGACAATGGTGCCTGATAACCATTTTGACAAGGTTACTTTAGAAGCTGGAAGGCCTTGTTTGTTGTTAGCAAATGAAAGGAACAATTGATCTGATTTTCTCATCTCTTTAGTTCTATGGAGATAGAAACGCAGTTGTCTATGCACATCCACTTGGTGTAATCTGTATTCTGCCTTGTTGGAATGATTAGGGAAATAGACAGGAAGTTCAATGGACTGATTCAAATTGTGTTCTGAACAAACTTTAGGGTTGGTTCTCAGAGAAACTCTGTCTTTGTGAAAAAATAGGTGTGGAGGGTGAACACATAGTGCATGAAGTTCTGAAACATGTTTGGCAGAAGTAATAGCAACTAGGAAGAGAGTTTTCTAAGAGAGAAATTTCAAAGAACATGATGCTGCTGGTTCAAAGGGTGGCAGTATCAAGGAGGCCAGAACCAAATTGAGATCCCAAGGTGGGAGGGACTCTTTCAGTGGGGGTCTAAGTAGAGATGGACCTCTCATGAAGGCCTTACAGAGTTTGAAAGACATTATGCTTGAGTTAGAATCTCCAATGTGAATATTTGAAATGGCAGCTAGTTGTACTCTGATGGTAGCAGCAACTTCACCAGATTGAAACAGTTCTGCTAAGAAATCCAAAATCTCATGTACAGGAGCTGTAAAAGGATCTAAATTCCTGGATTCTGTCCAGTAAGAGAATCTTTTCCATTTGCTAGCATAGACTTTCCTTGTAGTTGTCTTATGGGAAGAAACAACAATATCACGCACTGCTGGGGAAATACTGGGGAGCCTGACTAGGATTGGAAGTGGAGTAACCAAGCTGTGAGCTTGAGAGATTGAAGGGATTGGTGTAGCCTGCCTGACTGATGAATCAAGAGGTCCGGTACTGGGTCCAGAATCCAAGGCTGGGCTAGAAGGTGGGGGTGAAGGAATGGAAACCAAATCTGTCGAGGCCAATAGGGGCCAATGAGGATCATCTTGCAACCCAATGATTTTGCTTTCTGAATGACTTTTGGAATTAGGGGGAAGGGGGGGAAATGCATAAAGGAGTCCCTGAGGCCAATCGTGGACTAGAGCATCCCTGGGTGTCTGACCTGGAGGAGGAACAAGGGAGAAGCTGCTGCATTTGCTGCTGAGGGGAGAGGCAAAGAGATCGCAGCAAGGCTGGCCCCATTTGCAGAAAATAAGATCCACAATTTCCTGTTTTAGAGACCACTCATGAGGCATGAGGATAGCCCTGCTGAGCCTGTCCGCTATTATGTTGGATGTCCCAGGGATATGCATTGCTGTCAGAAAACGTTGGGAGGAAATCGTCCATTGCCACAGTCTGAGGGCTTCTCGGCACAAGGGGTAAGACCTGGTTCCGCCCTGTTTGTTGATGTACCAAATCACTGACGTTGTCTGTCTGTATTGCAATAATCCTGGCAGGGTGAGAGTCTTGAAGAGCTTACAATGCTAGGAGCACTGCTTTTATCTCCAGGACATTGATGTGCAAGTGGTACTCGTGAGGTTGCCAAGTGCTTTGGACTGTCTTCCCTAGATAATACCCCCCCACACTATCAGGGAAACGTCTGTGGTTACTGTGGCAACCAGATGGGATTACATGAAGGACTGTCCTGGGTCACTAGTGGGGAGACCATCCACCAGGAAAGGTGTCTTTTGCAAGATTCCATAATTAGCATCATGTGAGACATGGGTAATTCCTGGAAGGACCATTGTGTGAAAAGAAGCCACTGAAGGATTCTCATGTGAAAGCATGCTAAGGGAACTGGAAGAAAGGCTGCTGCCATGGATCCTAGAGCTTGAAGAACATATTTGACTTGAATTTGTTTGCTCCTCAGGAGAAGTGACACCTGTTGTTGAATAATGGAAACTGTTTCCTGAGGAAATTTTACAATAATTTTTCTTGTGTCTAGCTCTGCTCTTATGTATGTAATAGATTGACAGGGCAACAAGGCCGATTTTTTGAAGTTTATTGTGATGCTTAGTTGAGCACAGGATGTGATGGTGTAATCTCATGCCTTTATAAGTTGTTGCCTGGTGGCAGGAGTGAGGTGCCAGTCATCCAGATAAGGAAACATCTGGAATCCTAGACATCTCAGATGAGCCGTAACTACTGCCATGCATTTGGTGAACACCCTGGGGGCTGTGGTGAGACCAAAGGGCAGAGCTCTGAATTGGTAATAACTGGCCCCTAGCCGGAAGCGTAAAAATCTCCTGGACCATCTGCCCATTTTTATAAGATAGTACATGTCCTGAAGATCTATGGAGCATATCCAATTGTCCTGGCCCAGAAAAGGGAGAATGGACTGCAGTATTACCAAACGTAACTTTTCTTTTTGTACAGATTTGTTTAATCTGCTGGGATCCATAATTGGTCTCCAGTCCCCTGTCTTTTTGGGCACTAAAAATAATCTTGAGTAAGTTTCGGATCCTACTTGGTCTGCGGGGACTTCCTGGATGGCTGTTTTTTCTGGCAGTCTTGAAACTTCTGTGACTGCCTAATCCCTTAGATTGGGTGGAACATCTGGGATGGATTTTTTTGAAACAAGAGGGGGTTGATGGAAGGGAATCATGTAACCTCCGGATATAATGGATAATACCCGTTTGTCTTTTGTAATATTTTGCCAGGCAATTGGGTACAATGAAAGCCTTCCCCCGACTGCCTCCAGAGTTGAGCAGTCGGGCATCCCTTCAGGGATGTTGATAGGGTTTGGAAGAGAACGTATCGCTGTCACCCTGATTTTGCGGACCCCCTCTGCCACGAGGGTGGCATCTGCCATTGTTTATTGTTTCCCCATTCTATCCCTCGGGGAAAATTCACCATGTGCATCAGGCAAGGGTCCCTGGGATTTTTGAAACAATATCTTTTCACCCTTCTGACCCTTTGGGTATGGTCTGGTAGGAGTAGAAAAATTGACTCCCACATCAGAGAGTGTCTTGCCTTCCTGCTGGCACCTGGTAAGCATGTCTTTCACCTGAGGCACAAAGAGAGATGAGCCATCAAAGGGGGTATTGGTGAAGGATGATCTGAAAGGTTCCGCAAACTGATACAGCCACCACCAAGAATGTCTCCTAAGAGCCACTCCTGTTCCTGCAGCTTTGCTCGCTCCATTGGCTGCGTATGAAATAAGCCTCATGGAGGAGTTGACTACTGAATTTAGAATCACCAGCTGGGTCGCTACCTTGGCTGAAGCTCCCTCAGCTGTGGGATCTAGTAGGGCATCTCTAAGCTCTTTTAGGAAATCCCTCTGAAGCCTAGTAAAATGGGAAAGATAGTTCAGGGACCTAAGGGAGAAGGTCACTGATGAAAACATTCACTTCCCATATCTGTCCATCGTACGAGAGTCTTTATTTGGAGGATGGACAGATGAGGAGGTTTCAGCTAACTCTCTCTTTGTGGCTGCTGCTACCACCATGGCATCAACTGGGACACCTTTAGTCAGGAATTGTTTGTCTTGGGGAGCTGTGATAAATTTACTGGGTCTCCTTGGGACAGGTTCTATCCAAGCCTTTTGAGACACTACAGACATGAGTGGATCAAAAGGCAGAGACAACCAGGAGGTGGAAGGTCGGGAACCAAATGCGTCCAGGTATACAGACTCATCCTTGGAGGGGCTAGGAAAGTCCAGCTATGCCTCTACCTAAGAATCTTGAGGATGTCCGAAAAGGAAACATCTTCAGAGGCGGACCTTGGGGACCCCTCCGATTTATCCAGGTCTGTATTTGAGGTGACAGACTCAGGGGAGTCTTGGTGTTTCCTCTTGCACTTTTTCTTCCAGAAAGCATGCTCAGAATGCTCTGGGGAAGTTTCGGAAGAAGAGGGTTCACCCAATGGGGTGTCCTAGGGCATAGGTTCCCTACGCTTTGGGGCTGGAGGAGGAGCAGAGGTTGTCACAGGCACTGAGGGGGACGGAGCCAATGGGACCGATAGTGGGGCCATCTGTGGGGACAGCACTCCCTGCATGACCTCAAAGGTGTCACAGTCTCGACACAAAGATGGATCAGGCTCCAAAGAGACAGGAATCCCAGTCTGTGCCGAGGGCGATGGCTCCGAGGCCAATGTGGGAGCCGAGCTTAACTGAGCCGAAGCTCCAAGAGGGAGAGTGAGGTCAGACAAGGGTCTGATGCCACTTCCCCCCTCGGAGCCGATGAGAGAGCTTTGGTGCCCAGATACCTCGATGGGAGGAAGAACTGAGGTAATCAGAGCCAATGTTGGAGCCGAAGAGGATGTCATCGGAGCCAAAGGAACCACTATCGGAGTGTCCATAGACTCCGGCTCCGAACTAAGCCTAGTTGGAGGAATCAAAATCAAAGTGGATGGAGCCGAAGCCTGTTGAGGCGGGCTGGAAAGCATTTTTGCAAGGGTCTGTGACTTCAGCAACCTAATAACCACTCTCTCCACATCCTGATCCATTAACCTCGAGGATTGAGAGGAGTGGAAAGATGAGTGATGACTGGCTTTGCTCTGAAGTAAGGGTGATTGCGGCACCGAGTGAATCGGCTCCAGTGAAGGAGACCTAGCTCGTTTGTGGCTCCAAGACGACTCCAAAGTAACAGTTGGAGCTTACGGAGGAGTAGTCTTGTCAGTGCTAGGGGGCACCGACACACTTGGTTTGTCAAGCTCACAGGTCGGTTCCGAACATGGAGCTGACAGCTTGACTGGTTTCAAAGATTTTACTGGATGAGATGCTTTAGCCTGAGAATCCTGTTTTAACAATCCACAAAGGATTAGCTTGTTTTTCCACTCCTGCAGGTCCCTTTGACTAAAGGCATGACAAATAGAGCAAGAGTCCTGCAGGTGCAGAGCCCCCAAGCAGTAAACAACTAGTGTGCCCATCTGTCAGAGACATCTTCTGACAGCATGTCACACTTTTTAAACCCTAAGGTTTTAACTTCCTTAGACATTTTGAAGTACCATAAAAATGCACTACAATAATAAACTAAAAATTATATTAATAAAGACCTTAAAGGATAACTTTAATGGCTGTCCTTCAAAGGGGGGGGACTCTCTAACTTAGAGTTCAGGGAACAACAGCAGGCCTAGCGACTAAGGGGCGATGGCCAACACATCACAAAACTACAACAAAGGACGGGATAAGGGGTTTACAGCTAAAGAAACTTACAAACTACTATAACAGAGGAAAACATATATCAATTTTCAAGTAAAATATTTGACTTTAAATAGAGAAAAAAGTTATACTAAGTCTGAGCCAGTATTGACGCAACCTCGCAGCTAAAGCGGCAAATGAGATCTGGGTAGCTGATGCTGGGCATTCTGGGATAAGGGGTAGCCTCGAGTCAGTAAAGAGCTCTCGAGCTATAGAAAGTGGCCGGGTCAGAGCCGAGGATTGGCTCCGAACCCATCCAGCAAGAACGAAGGTGAGACTGGACAACTTAACATTGGTTGTTTTGTTTGCAGGAACAGAGTGTGATACCATATAAATGATAGGCATGCAAATTACATTGAGAGAGTTTAGATAAATGTGAAAGCATTGGCTTAGACTAGGGTCATATCTTAACATATTACCTATTTATGTACCCCTTAGGTTTATAAGACAGAGGCAAAATCCACTCTTTACAGTTGAAAGGACAAAGGGTTGGCTGAAGAATAACAGTAGGTGAAGTGTAATGCCCCAAATCAGCACACTGAAACATGGTACTTGGAAATTTTTACACACCAAGAATCCATTGAATGAGCTATAACATACATTTGAACTGTAATTGCCTGATTGCAGGTAAATTACTATGATGCTATTAAGATGGAGAAATTATATCAGATAACTCTGGTTCAGAAAATAGTAAAATAATCTTGAATGCATATTAGAATGAGTAATAAAAACAAAACTTTGTTATGTGAAGGTAAACAAGAAATGTTTGGCCCATTTATTTCTTTAGCTGATTAGTTGTTGAAGTCACAGAAAACTGAGACAGTCAATGCAAGAGACCTTGCTAATGCAACTGACAAAAAGCTTTCTTCTATAACTCGTATACGTTTGTAATAAGGCTACTAGGAAGGAGGATTGATCTTATAGTGCATTAGTCTATGAAATAAAAAGATATTTATTGCCCTATACGTTACTTGTTAGAAACCTCTTGAAGAAGAGCAACTATGAAATGGCGTAGATCCCCTAACTCTATGCAGGAAGTCTCAGGAGGCTATATCATTGACTGAATAAAGATAAAAACACAATTGAGATGAACTAAAAAGAAACTTTATTGAGCTATTAAAATGACACATAAGCACTTTCATCTACTAAGCTATTTTAAAAAGTCGTAGCCTTGTTCAGATTAATGTTAATGCTAGACTAACACTTTTTCTTAACTGTATTTCTTAATTGAACAGTTCTAAGCTGAAGTTATACTTCAGTAGTTTGAATAAAAAAATAACATTCCACGTTAACACAGGTGATGTATGTGATGTATTTAAAAAGTGATGGACTTGTCCCGATCCCCTTCAGTAAACACATCACACCGAATGACATTTGATGGCCTTTATTAAACTACCATAAACATAATTTTGTTAACCAATATTTATTAATTACAACTGACACATGGTATAGTTGAGCATAACATCCATGTAACGTTAACTAGGAAAGTGTGACCCCACTCATCCTGACCCAGTAAGCAGCGTCCATACCTCCACTCGCTTACTTATGAAGCCGTGTACCACCACTCACTTCATTTACCGTTTATTGAATTACATATCCAACAAAACAAAACAGCTTACCTCCGCTCACTGATTGTACTTATCAAGCAGCGTCCAGCCGCTCACTTTCCTTTCCTAACTCATTGAACTGAACATTCAACACAAGAGGGGGAACAGAAGAGGGCAAGTCTGCCCTTCTTCTCTTCCTTACCCAGACTGACAAAATAACCAAAATCCCCACTATTACATCACAAAAAGGGGATGGAGGGTAGCAAGTTCATGACAAAATATGATTCCTTCCCCAGTTACACTTGCCTAGAACCCTTAAGTCCCTCTCTACCTTTACTTCATTTCCTCCCAATCATCCTTCATTCCCATTTAACTCTTTCATGCCCCTCATTGTCTCAATTCCTGCTACTATATTTATTTGACCTCACCTGAAGATGTCCCTGGACATATTGGTTTGTTACCAAACCTCATTTGTCCCGATCTCCTTCAATAAATACATTACACTGAATGACGTTTGACAAACTTTATTAAACTACCATAAACATAATTTTGTTAACCAATATTTATTAATTACAACTAACACATGGTATAGTTGAGCATAACATCCATGTAACATTAACTAGGACAGCATGACCCCACTCTTCCTACCCCAGTAAGCAGCGTCCATACCTCCGCTTGCTTACTTATGAAGCAGCGTACCACCACTCACTTCATTTACCATTTATTGAATTACACATCCAACCAAATAAGCAGCTTACCTCCACTCGCTGATTTTACTTATCAAGCAGCGTCCAACCACTCACTTTCCTTTCCCAACTCATTGAATTGAGCATTCAGCGCCAGAGGGGGTACAGAAGAGAGCAAGCCTGCCCCTCTTCTCTACCCACCAGCCTGAGGCTGTTCTCCCTCTCTCCAACCAATCTTCCAACCACCTAACCACCATTAAAAGGCATTAAGCCAAACATCATTCAGTGTACTCTGTCCACTCTAACCAAACTGGATCTGTGTCATCACCTTCCAAACCCCTATCACATAATTAACAAAAGTAGCCAGTTGCCTAAATGGCTAAAAGTAAACCACTGATCCCTCTCCAATGTTAAAGTAACAAACCATAACCTCATAACCTAGCATAACCACTGTGTATGACCTAAATACTCACCTGCCTAACTTCCAATAGAATCTTCGTAATGATTCCCAGGTCATTATTAGCCAACTGGACAATCAAACACTAAATCCACTGCCACTTCAAACCATGCAGAGGTAATTGCATACCATCATACCAGATTGCAGCCCCATTTTACCACCCAATGAATCGTCCGATTAATATAATAACCAAATGAGATCCGTTTTCAAAATTCAATTTAATATCAATCCTACCATCACACCAACTATCCATTATAAGCAATAAGACATTTAAATGACCATCATGGCATTTTAGCAGCACGACCACCACAAGCCATACCACTTCCATATTGAACAAATGAAAATGAACTCTAATCCCCAACAACTCCAGCTGAACCTCCTATGCCAGCTAAACATGAAACTCTAAATATTCAAAATCTACTCAATCATCCTTCCTGCCACCCAACAAGTCACCAACCCAATCCTCCAAATTATATCCCCCAACTGAACATCACATGCCTCATTTGCCAACAAATGTAATCCCCATCAACCTCCCTCTCCATCTGCCAAAAGGTCTGACCAGGCTGAGTCCCCAAGTAATCATCTGCCAAATGCACTACAAAACACTAAACCCAAGCCAGGTGAAACCACACAAGCACAATGTACCACCAGAACCCTAAAATGCCCAATGCCAACAAAAACAAAACAAGGCATTGATATACCAGCATGCCTAACTGCAGCCTCCTTATCCACCCAATGGATATACTAATAACCAAAATGAGATGTCCACAAATCATACCACTGTCATATCAACCAAATAAAAATCAATCCCATTCCCTCAGACTTCCACTGTGAAACTAAGATGCCTGCTAAAATGAAACCAACTTCAAAATCGCACATCCCTTCTCCAGTTGTTCTACCCTTCTGACAAACAAGTCACAAACCAATCCCCCCAAAAGTATAGCCCAACCCTCCTGTCACATTTGCAAGCCAATGCAAATCCCCATGAAAAATGTAATGCATCTGCCAAAACTCAGCATCTTTAATCCCCTGCTTACCCTTGGCTTTCCCCTTTAAAGCTTTCCTTTCAATGTGTCACCTTCACATCTGATAATGAAACAAACCTTAAACATCTGTTAGGAGACCCAACGCCATGCCTTACTTAATCCTTATAACTTGTCTAGACACTGAAACACATAGTTCCTACATATCCCCAAACACTTGCATACCTGCAATGCCTCTTAAACCATATCTGCTCTTAAAGGTGCACATATAACATACAACCTCCTATCAATCCAAGGCATACATGTACTTAAACAATGAAAACCAATTCTTCATGCCTCACACACACACACGCCTTGTACTGTTCTGTCTACCCTTCACACAGCTTTAAAGCCCCTCCCAGTACTACCTACTCCAATGGAGACCATTGCTAACTCCTAAAATAACTCAAGCCTATTTATAGGTTTGCAACCTCATGTCTGTTTGACCCTGTCATCCTTGTCTGTACCCCACTACTCCAAACAATACAGACTCTTAAGCACCTAATAAGGTAATTACTTGTGGCCTTATTGTGTGCTATTCCAGTGTCAGGAACATTCATCCCATCAGAAAGCGTCACCTTTCAAATCCAATTCTTTCAGGCAGCTGCATGATGTTCTCTGCACTTCTCCCATCTGCAAAAGAAAATAAAAACTGTAAATTCTCTGTGCACATAAACCAAGAACATACTTCAGAAATCTGTACCAATGTATGGGCATGGCCTTCTTCCCTTTTTTTTTTAGAATTTCTATTCAGATTGTTATAAATCATATCACACAGAGAAGATTAAAAGATGAAGCACCTCATGCATATTTTAAAACATTTTACCATTTAAAATTTACTCTACCTGCTAACAGTATGCAGTCATTAACATCTAGGATAACACTACTCAAATGAATATTCTCCCTTCTGCAGTGAAAATGCCAAGGTGGCTGCAGGTCCATCCATCTCCAGTTACACATACAAAACTGTAAAGTCACTCACATCCTTAGCGACGCCAAGAGGCATGCACACTCCATGTAGCCAGTGTGTCCAGTCCACAATGCCTCTGAACTCAGCTGCCCCAAGACACCTGATAAAAAATCAACATACCAACCATAACACTCTCACGGCACCACTTATCCATGCATACCAGAGTTCCTTCTCTCCCCAAAGTGGCCAAAACGACAACATGGGCCACACCTCTGAGGAGAAAGGCAACAAGGCCCCTGAAGCCTTTACTATGCACAAACCAGAGAAGGCAAAACAGGTGATACCATCAGCAAACCAAGGAGAGTGCCATGACCACATTCTGAGAACCATGCTCCCAAACATACCAAGCCATCTCCCGACAGACAGTCTGGCCTCTCCAAACATCCAGACGAACTTACCGGCAAACAAATGACAAACAAAATGTCTCTGCTATATCTTGGTGGCTATGCAGGCACTGTTCAAGAGCAGTCAAACCAATGACATGACAACCCAAGGGCAATCACTACATTATCTCTGTGATCCACTGCAACCACAGCCACCTACACTGGGTGCCACCTCCACATAGATATGTCGTCATAGAAACCAACTTTCCGACATCATAGTAACAGCAAACATGGCCGAAATCCTCAGTTTGCCTTATTGCTCCTTCACCCTCCCCTCTTATTATTCATTCATTTAATTTTTTTAAATATTATTTATTTATTTATTTATTATATCTACATGCCTGAACGGCTCGCACTTACCAACTATCCCCCCACCCCCTTAATGGTCAACAACACACCACGTATGCTGGCTCTCACAACCCACGAAAATTCTCCCAGCAGATCAGCTGAGTAAAAGAACTAACCTACCCATACCTCTCAAGTGTCCCTCATTTCAAGGAATGATCCACATTTGAGGTCATAGAAGTTCACGTTCCTCAAAGTTCCACATTGAAAATCCTGTCAGACATTCTGTGTGAACAATTTAACTGACCTTGGTGGTAAATAGAACTGAATCATATTATGTCATAAAAACACCTATTCTATAAATAGCATTATCCATTTTCAACCATGCTATGAGTTTTCTAGTTAAAGTTTTAGTGAACCAGTAGTAAGTGTTCCACCTTCTACCTATTTGTTCCACATTATAGGGGCGTTCCTCATCTTGAAGATGTTCACCTGAATTTTGACTTGTATGAAGTCTGAAACCTAAATGTGAGCCATTATTTTCTAACTTCTCTCTTTAATGATTCACCCTCAAGTTACCAGCAATCTGCCATTTTTATGAACAGACCAAACATATGAACTAATGTGACCAGGATGAGGATCAAACCCTGTGCCTTCTATGTGTGAGGTCCCCCCATTTCCACCATTGTTTCTTTATCCAGCATTTGAAGCTAATGTAGATGCTCAGTTTCCACAAATACACAAAGTAGTCCATGCCTTCTGGCATAGCTTTTACAAATACAGCTTACATTATATCCTACTTGTTTCTATGAAACTATTGCCCAGACTCCTGTAGCTCATTTACATCTGACTTGTAAAAAAAAAAAAGGCAGTCAAAGAACAGTGCCAAATATCCATGACATACACATGAAGGCCATCCAGAATGAAAATCAAATACCGCTCTAGGTGTCCCATAAACAGACTTGCCTTGTATGTACTGGGACAAGGATGTCTCCACAGTTGTCCCTTGCAACTATAGACAACTCTGACTGCTACACACACAAAAAAGACCTTATTAGTCAGCACTTGCTGTGCAAGACGTGGTAAATATGGTAAAACTGTGGGTTATATACAAGCCCTTTATTAGCTCTAAACAACCAACAATTCAAAGTCTCAAGACCAGCACAATCACCCTCCCCATCTTGGAATGCTGGCACATAATGCCTTTGCTTCTGAGGTACAGAAGTACCAGTAAATTAGTTTATATCTGTACATAGGTTCATAGGTAGGTACTAGGCTATTGGCCCTAGGGCCTATATAAGCCTAGCCAAAAAGGTACCCTGGCTTTCACCACCCAAGAAAATTATTTTCCTGTGCCCCTGTCAAGCAGAGCCACAGAAGTGATCACCGGGGTGAATTTCCTATCTCCCATCCAATCATCAAGATTTTTCTTGAAGAGTGTTAATGAGGAGCTCTGTTTGACATAGATAGGTAGTTTGTTCTAGAGTATGGGAAGTCTCTGGGACAGGAATCTATCCCTCCAGCATGTTCTGTTTATTGTGGTGACAAGGTTTAGGTCCCTAGAGCGTGTAGCTTGGAGGGATTGGGATTTCTTTAAGTGGAGCATGTCCAACAGCTCTGGGTTTGACATAGCTTTGTATGCTAAGTAGAGATCACCTCTGAGCAGGTGATATGCGATAGAGTAAAGCTGGAGTTTTTTGAGATGGTCTGCGTAGGGCATCTGTCTGAGGCCAGTAATCTTTTTTATGAGGTATTTCTGTGGCCTTTCCAGTTGTTATAGATGTCTTGTGAGGTACATACCAAAAGGGGCACTGTACTCTATAATGGGTCTAATGAGTGATGAGTAGAGGGGAACAATAACCTCTTTTTTCCTGGTTGAGAAACCTTTTGTGATGAGGTGTGCAATGTAGAAGGATTTCCTGACTACTGTGGTGATGTGATTATCAAAGGAGAGACTACTGTCCACCTGTGTCCCAAGGTCTCTTATCACACTTTCGGTGTTAAATAGACTACCGCCTATGTGGTAGTTCATGGGTGCAGAGTTATTCCGTTAATTGTAAAAACCTATGCAAAAAATTATAGTCTAACTCTAGATTAGAAATTCCTTTTTTTTTTTTTTTATAATAAGCCACAAGTTCACCAAATGCACATATATTACAGACTACAAAGCTGTTTTGGAATTTCAAAATAAATGCTAAAGGCTAGTCCCTGATTCATAACATGCCACCAGAACATTTCCTGATTGTGAGCATGTGGGTGTGTGAAAACCTGCAAAAGAGCCTCTGAGCATTGCCCTGCCTCTATGGAGAATTCACGTTGTGAAAGAGCGCAACTGTTACCCACGACAGCCTTGAAGCCCGTGAAACATCCCCTCCTCTCAACTCTCCAGTGCAAAAACTGGCCAAGCTCCATACAATGGGGGAACAACAGACCAAAACGAGGGACAGACTCTAAATACCGTCACTATAAACTCAAAAGTTGTCAAGTCCAAACTAAAATGCACTCACCACTCAATGCCTTCATCAGATGCTAGATAAAACAACACAAGAAGGAGTCATTAAACCCCTCTGCATTTTTTTCTTCTCTTTCCTTCTCTCCCACCCCCCCCCCCCATTTTTACACAGCATGCCCTGCCTGACGTGAGGGTCAAACAACTCGGATGCACAACCTCTTCCATACATCCACCCACCAAAAGCACAGCAATGTTCACCATAGTTTTACTTTAAATGCAACAAAAGAACCAATGCAGTTGCACTCAGAGAAAGAAGCAGCAGAAGGGGCTACCATGGAAAATATCCAGCACGTCGTTCACTATGTAACATACAGCTTAGCGCTGCTCACTTTCCCACCAGGCAGTTAGAAGTCCGTAGTCAGCACTTCACCAGCCTCCACTTCCGACCTATCCACTGGCCACAAAGTGGGGTGTTGCGGGTGGAAGTTTTCTAACTTCGTCTCACTCCGCATCTTGTTGCCATTAATACCATTAAGCATGTCTTCCCAAAAATTTACCATCGTACATCTCAAGCTCTTAAAGCAAGAAATGTGAACAAAGCAACAAGGAGAAGTGGGGCAAGGCCCAAAATAGGGACAATCTGTAAATCTAACTCCTACACACCAAGAAAGCTGACAAAATAACAGGCTTCACATTATCACAAATTTTCTATAGGGTATGAAGTCTCAGACTGAAATGTATGCCATTATTTTCAACTTCAGCCTGTAATGACTTGCCATTGAATTGTCCGAAAATCCCAATCTTATGAAAAATAAACTAAAAACATGAAGAAAAATCTAGCTACTCTGCAAGGTCAGTATGGTTGAGAGGTAAGGATACCGTCCCACACTATAATAAATCTGTCTGACAGCCCCAAAACATAACAGGTGCCCAACGTGCAGTTTCTAGCACATTCCTCTTCCCCTCTCCCAGAGTGAGAGATGCCCCAAAAAAAATGTAATACCCACCACTGTTGTATCATTACTACCCACATCCTCCACACAAACTTCACATATCCAAGGCCTACTTGTTCACAGAGTTACCTATAGATTGTCTGTGATTTAAACTTACAGGTAGCAAGTTCATGCCAAAATGTGATTCCTTCCCCAGTTACACTTGCCTAAACCCCTTAAGTCCCTCCCTACCTTTACCTCATTTCCTCCCAATCATCTTCATTCCCATTTAACCCTTTCACCCCCACAACTCTCTCAATTCCTGCTGCTATATTTATCTGACCTCACCTGAGGATGTCTTTGGACAAACTGGTTTGTTACCAAACCTCATTTATTAGCCAAGTTATGATGGGAAATGGGAGGCATCAGGGTCAGCCTGTGGTACAGTATGGGTATGGGAGATAAACAGGGAATGGTAGAGGTCATGGGAACTGATTCTGGTATATGAATTTGGAAATTAAAAAAAAATTTGATTTGGTCAGGGCAAGGAGGCTTTGTGCTTACACTCAGGTGCTTGGCTTCATTGGATCGTGGCCAAGAGGGTTGACTCTCAGGGTTGTGGGAAAAATTGTGTAGATCTCTGTGCTGGCTATAGTATGAGTAAAGGAAAGGAGCCCTAGTAATCAAAGTTGTCTTTATAATACCAAACTCACATCAATTACTGGAATGTGGAATTATGAACTTTATGATAAACTAAATTTAAATAATATAAAGTACCAACTAGTTAAGCACACTAGGGGAAAAGTGGATAACACTAAAAGTCTGAAAAACCCTTCCAAAATATGTAAACAATAGCAACATAAATCTCTCTCTCTCTCTCTCTCTCTCTATATATATATATATATATATATATAGACAGACAGACACACACACACACACACTTCCATTATCCAATAAGACTGAAAAACAAATGGGATGGAAGCAAGGTAGAAAAGTAGAGAGGGGAGTGGAATATTAGTTGATTTTTATAGATAGAGGGTTAAAGAACAAAACTCATGCATAGACTGTAAGGGAAGAAGCTCATTAGCTCATCTTCAAGGGTCAAGATGGCATAGGACTAGGAAGGCACAAGGGGAATGTATCCCATAGTTGAAGTGAGAATACTGGAAGGGGGCGTATAAGTAGGAGACGGGGGGGGGGGGGCACAGTTTCCCAAAATAGGAATGGTAAATACTTAGCTGTGTACCTCCTGTGAACCAAAACATTTTACTGGTCATAACTGGAATGCAAAGCAGAAAACCCTCATGCACATGACACATGAACCAAACTCTAAATGAAAATGTTTTTCAGACTAGCCCCATGCTAGTACAGTGAGGACCTAGCTGGCCAGGTTAAAGTAAGGAATCCATCCTTCCACGCCAAGGAGCCTGAATTCCATGAAAAAAATGTCTGTCATGGATGCAGTATTATGTGAAATAAAGTGATTTAATAATGAGAATGTGTTTCCTAATGACAATAGCAGAGCAGGTCATGATATCAGGGGAGGTCAGAACATCAAGTCTACCCTGTGCAGTCTGAAATTTGTTTGCTATGGTATAGGAAGGAGAAACCATGAGTTTTAATGACCAGTATAAGAGAAAAGGGCAGCAATTAATAAGGGTTCATAGGTAAGTACTAGGCTAAGTGCCTTTGTGGGCCATTTTAAGCATAGCCAGTTACCCCATATGAAAATCAAACCATCCACCTTGTCTCTGTAAACATCTTAACCATTCTGCCATAGACAGGCCACATAGTGTACATTGCAGAGTTAGGGGAATTGCTTAACTTACTCTCACTAATAAACAAGCTTCCACTAACCTTTATATTTTTTGCTCTAACATCTTATACAGATCACTAAACTCATTTTCTCCTTCCCTGATGTCCTAGGAATATGCAAAAAAAAAATATATATATATATATATATATATATATATATACACACACACACACACACACACATACACACACATACTACACTTGATCCTAGCCACACATATGACATACTTGTAGTTATTGAGCTATTAATTTGTTATACTGGTTGGCATATGCTATTACTGAAAGTTTCTTTATCAGCAATAACTTATGCATAGTGCATTTTCTTATAGTCATGTACAATTGGTTTATATTACCTGAATTTACTTGTAGTTGCTGAGAGTACAATAACTGTGTGTTTGCCGGCAGTAATTTCAGTGTTCCCGGAGACTGTTATCAGTGCATTGTCTAAATGCATGCTGGCAGCAGTTTCATTGTTCTGAGAGATTTCTTCCTTTTTCCATTTGATATGACCTTGGGGAGAGTGCAGGAGGGAGCTAGCCCCTTGCCAAAAAAAAAGTTTACTGTTTTTAATTTTTTACTGAGTATTGGGAAAGTAAGCAGTTATGTTAGAAATATTTATGTGTGTATATTTATGTATGTAAATCTGGGATGGCAGAGTGTCTTTTTTTTAAAAAAAGCTTTGAAGCTTGATGATCACATAGATAATAGCTGGGTTTCAGTGTACACTCGCTGGGGAATCAAAGCAGATGAAATGTTCCTTGCACATCAGTTCTGGCTCCTCTTTAGGCAAAAATCCAGTTCAGTTGCAGGGAGAAAGAGAATAATATAAGTGGTGACTTTATAATCCCAAATACTCTGAATCATGTGGCTACTAACACAGAGCTGGCATGGAAAATTTTGAAGATGCCAAGTAGGATAGGATGACTCCAATCTAAGCTAAGGGAAAACTGGCCTTGCTAATAACTGTATTCAGAGGGTGTGTGGCCTACAAACAATACTTCACCCACGGCTTTGAAGTGCATGAATCAGTATCTGCTTTTTATTAGCAAGTAAATCACTTTCTAGGCACTTTATGTTATCATCCCTGTTTTTATAGACTGTTAACTTGCTAAGGATTGCATAGGTTCATAGGTCAGTACTAGACTAACTGCCCTTGTGGGCCATTTTAAGTCTAACCAATTTTCCCATTTGAGAATCAAACCTTGCACCTTTTGTTTGTAAAGCAAACACATTAACCATTACGCCAACCCTCAACCTCCGAAGTAAAAAAAGTTGCAATGTCAGCCTTAAATTCATCCAAGTTGCTACTGTTGCCTCTCCAAGGTCACAAGTCCCTTCCAGCTACCTGCACACTGGTGAGGCAGTGCTGTCTGTACTACACCTCTCTGCTTCCACTAATGTCTAACTGCACTACAGCTTTGCCTTGTGTCAGTTCCTCCATCTCCCTTATGCATCATGGGAATCCATCATGTAGTCTCATAATTTGATTGCTTTTCCTTTTATGACTTCCATAGGTATTTGCAGTAGCCTACAGAGTGGGGCAATGACATCTGCACTTCTGGAGTTGACGCCTGACAAGGCTTCCCAGGACTCTGCTACCTTTCATAAGTTCATACTAGGCTAACTGCCCTGGGGCAATTATAAGCCTAGCCCGATTCTATATGGCTTACGCCACCCCTTGATTTGAGTATACTGTGCCCTTTTTAAGGTTTAGTTTACTGTGCCTCTGTCTAATAGTGACACGGGAGTAATCCCTGGGACAAACCTACGATCCCCCATCCACCTATCGAGATTCTTCTTGAAGAGATTCAGTGAGGTGCTGTGCCTCACATGAACTAGAATTCTATTCCAGAGTGAAGGGAGCCTCTGGGTTATGAACCTGTCCCTCCAGCAAGTTCTATTTATTTCTGTGCTGAGGTTCAAGTCCCTCGAGTGTGTGGCTCTAAGGGATTTAGATTTAGGTGGAGCATGTCCATTAATTCTGGATTTGACATAGCTTTGTATGTCAGGCATAGATCGCCTCGAAGTAGGCGGTATGCAACTGAGTAGAGCTGGAGTTTTTTTAACCGAGCAGCATATGGCAGCTGTTTGAGACCCTTGATCCTCTTGGTGAGATACTTTTGGGGTCTTTCTAATTGCTGCAGGTGTCGGGTAAGGTACATCCCAAAAGGGGCATTGTATTCTATGATGGGCCTGATGAGGGATGAATAAAGGGGCACGATTACCTCTCTTGATCTAGATGTGAAACCCTTCGTGATAAGGTGGGCTATGTAGAAGGTCTTTCTAACCACTTTGGCAATGTGGTTTTCAAAGGAGAGATTGCTATCAACTTGGGTCCCCAGGTCCCTAATAACTTTCTCTGTACTTAATGGGTTTCCGCCTATGTGGTAATTTGTGGGCACATTGTTTTTGCCAAAGGGTATGACTATACATTTTTTGGCATTTAGCTTTAAACCATGGCGCTGGCACCAGTTATCTGTCTCTGTGAGACCTTTTTGAAGGATGTTTGTGTCAGCTGGAGAGTTGATAATGGCGCCCAGTTTGCAGTCGTCTGCGAACTTGGTGAGCCATAGTCCTCCCACGTTTGCCTGTACCTCGGAAAAGTATATACCGAACAAGAGTGGTCCCAGGACAGAACCCTGTGGGATGCCACTTGTGACCGGTTTCGAGTCTGACATGGCTCCAGCAACTCTCACTCTGTGGGTTCTTTGAGCCAGTTTGCGACCCATCTTGTGACATAGGGGTTTATATTTAAGCTGGATAGCTTATCTATGATGCCTGAGTGGGGTATTGTGTCAAATGCCTTTGCAAGGTCCAGATAGGCTGTGTGGACTACCTTCCCTTCATCTATATGGCTTTGGTGACTGTTTTGAAGAAGTCAACCAGGTTCAAAAGGCAGGATCTGCCCTTGACAAAGCCGAACTGGGTAGGATCTAGTGTCTGTAGGTCCCCAATGTCTTTGTTTATGAGCTCCATGATGATCCTCTCCATAGCCTTGCAGACTAAGCTAGTCAGGCTTATGGGGCAATAGTTTCCAGGGTCCGTAGAGGCGCCACCTTTGTGGAGTGGGACCACTGTTGCTGTACGCCATTCTGTGGGCACATATCCTGTAGTGAGGCTGAGAATGTATAGCTGTTTTATTTGAGGGATTAGTTCCTGTTGGAGTTCATGTAGGACGCAACCTGGGACACCATCTGGTCCCATGGAAGCAGTGTTTTTTGCTTTGGAGAGGGCAGCCTTCACCTGAGCATCAGAGATGTTTGGGAGGCAGCCCTCTGCCGGGATAGATACTTGCTCTTTTGGCGGGAGGGGGTGGAGAAGTTGGCACTGAACCTGTCTGCCAGGATATTGGCGATGTCTGTGGGTTCAGTGTACTTTTTGTCATTTAGAATCAACTCAGAACAAATCTGGGAGTTGCATCCCAGGTTTCGAACATAACTGAAAAAAGCCTTATGATTGTCTTTGGTGTCCTGTGCAATTTTTCTCTCGAAGCTGGCCTTGGAGGATTTTATGAGGATCGTAATTTTTGCTAGTACTGATCAGAGATGCCTTCCCTATTAGGGATTTTGCTCTATCATGTAGTAGCTTCCTCCTTCTGTTGTACAGTTTATTTATGGCAGGGGTCCACCAGACTGGATGCCTGCCTTTGGATGATTGGGTCTTGGTTTTGTTTGGGATAGCATGATCCATGCATTCCTGGAGATGTCCGTAGAATGGGTTTATATAGGATTCTGCAGTTTGGGCCGTAGTTTCCACTGGCCCTGGGGCCTTGAAGGATTCCACTTCGGTTTTGAGAAGTGAGATGTTCGCTTTTGAGAAGTTTTTCACTGTGGTTTTCTGGGCTGGGGGTGGGGTCGGGATGTGGACATCCAGTGAAATTAATTTATGGTCTGATCTTACCAATGAGGGATATACTTCTGGTGTGGAGCATAGTGTCCCCATGTTGGTAATGATCAAGTCTAGTATGTTGTCCCCTCTTGTGGGAGTGGTGACTAGTTGTTCCATAGCATTTGAGTTTATAATTTCCAGGAACCTTTGGGCTAAGGTGCTGGGGCTTGAGTAGTGCTCCCAGTCAATGTTTGGGTAGTTGAAGTCGCCCAATATAATGGTGTTCGAAGAGATCTTCATGTTCTCCAATGTTTTCAGGAAAGCCGAGTGGGATTCCTGACTTTGAGAGGGTGGTCTGTAGGATGCTATAAACTGAAAAGCAGTCTTGCCCACTCTTAGTTGCACATGGATGGTCTCCGATACTTCGTGCAATGCCACTAACCTGGAGGTGTGGATATCCTTGATAAATATGGAAACTCCCCCTCCTTTTGTGGTTCGGTCCGGGTTTTGGGGCCGAAAAGCATGATATGAGGTATAGCCTGGTAGTGCTGGGGTATTCTCTGGAGCCTTGAACCAGGCTTCTGTCACTGCACAGATATCGATGTTCTCCATACTGAGGAGAGCTTTGAATGCGTGCATCTTGAGGTTAAGACTTCTGGCATTTAGCAGCATTACCCTTAGTTTCTTGTTCCTTGTGCTGTCTATGGGAGTGGGTTTGACTTTTGAGCCTTGCCTAAAAAAGGCACTTTGGGGGTGGCAAGAGCCTTTGCCAATATCTGAAAGCCCAGTGGTGACAGGTGCAAGCCATCCCTAGCGAAGCAAAGTGGCTTGTCGAGCATGTCATCCCAGGCTGACAGACACTGGATCCCCTTTGAATGACACCAAAATTTTAGCCAATTGTTAAAATCGATCATTTTGTCTTTGTACTGTGGCATCATTCTAGGTGAGGGTAAGATGCTGCTCAAGGTCAGGGTCATACCAGCCTGGGCTACATGATCAGAGAGCTACTCTATGTCTCTTTTCATGTAGTCCAGGGAGGTACGTCTCAGATCATTCACACCAGCATGTACAATGACTGAGTCATATTTGTATTTGCTTTGGAGTGACCTGAGTGCTTACGTTATGTGGCGGATCCTAGCACCTGACAGGCAGCTCACCATGACCTTCTCTTTATTCAGCCTGGTGAGCGGGACATCAGTGTGTCTGACAATAGAATCACCTATTACAAGAGTATCAGGTGTGTTATTCAGCCTTAAGGGCTGTGGTTGCTTGGCACACTGACTTTGTGGACTATGTGTTGTGCGTGTTTTGTTTTGAGGTAGCGTTTGCTTGGATGTCTGCTTTGGAGGTCTCTGTTGCTTAGGCAGATTTTTATTTAGAGCCTCTGAGTATGTTTTTGTGCATTTATGTGTTTGGTTCACTGATGCGGTGGGACTATGTGATACTGGAATTGTGTTGTGTGAGGTTACCTTCTCCTCCTGACCGGTTACACCAGTTTTGAGATGAGAGAGCTCAGCCTCCAGTTTGGCTAAATATTTGCATCTCTCACATATATTTGAACCTGTTTGGAGGAGGAGAGGGCTGTCCATGTACATGAGACAGTTGTAACATTGCCTCAAAATTCCCAGATTCACCAGCTGGACTGGAGAGGAAACCATTGACTGACCTTTGGACATGCTACAATATATCAGAAGATTAACAAGTTTAGGTCAGGGCAATATATGAATGAAGAATTAATAAATTCAACCAAAACTCTGCAACAATGGCATTATTCAGGCAATACACAATGGGATTAACAACAATAATAATAATAATAATCCATCCAACCGCAACCCATTTTTTCCTATTTTTGCACACGGGGTTGGGGTGTCACTTCAGCAGTGACAATCATCTTGAGACAAGGTTTACACCATCGGGTGGCTAGCCCTGCCACTGAATAATAATAATAATAATAATAATGACTATCAATGTTAGCAGAGCATATTATTATCAAAAAAAGGCTTTATTCTCTACAGCGGTACCACATCAGGAGGTTGAAAAGGTGGCTTTGAGTGGGGCCACTTTTCTCAAGGTGGTGGTCGACAGAACAATGTTAGGTGAGGACTTGACCAGAAAATTATACAGTGAGAGGGCCCCACAATAGCTGTCAGTGAAATGGGCCCCACATGAGTTTTAAGGGGTCTTATTGACAGGAGAAGATAAACTATATAACCCTCCAATGAAGGTGGTCTCCATATTGTAATTGTGGCAGGTTGCCATGGTAGTAGAAGGAAGCCCAACATACTTTGTACCAATACTTGTTACCCAGGACTGGGATTAGTCACCCCTAGTGGTTTGGTTCACAGGAGGCCCCCACTCTCACCCATAATCTGACATACAGCCTTCAGCATGCTACCAGTGAGCTGGTGCTCTTCAGTCATATCTTCTGTCCACTGGACTGATTGCCATGGCCTTCCATACCAATTTTGAAAGTCTTCATCACACTTTAATAGGCCTTTTTTGAACTTCATTATGCATTGCTGAACCCACCTCCTGCTGTGATGCCTTCCACTGCTGATCTAACATCTCCTCTGGTTGGTATGAAAAACATACATGATCTGACTCACACATGTAGTCAAGTAACTATAGTACAACCAGAGCATTAGCAAAAATACAAAGCATGCAGACATAAATGTACACACATGACATGGATTGTGTTATACTGTATATTGCAGTGTGGCCATGGTTTACATGCATACAGAGGTACACAGGCACAGCATGCCTGGGAGTGGTAAGTATGATGGCACATGCCTGCTTATGTCACGAAATGGGACTCTGATGCTGGCCTGTTGTTTTACGCAGACCAATAAGTCCTTAAAATAATGCATGTACTGGTATGCTCCCAGTGTCAGTGGTCGTATAACTAACAGATGACACATTGCAGTAAAAATAGTGAATGAGTGACAGAGCCTATATTTGAGTTACAGATGTTTTGTATCATAAGGAGCACAGCTGTAGGTATGCAGCAGTAGTAGCAGAGCAGCAGATGCAGTCTGGTCTTTGTCTCACACAGAATGCAGGATAGTTCTATTATAGATCCCATCAGGCAAAACCTGTGGTGCATCTGGTAAGTGAAACTGCATTATGCTTCCCAACACAGCAATAGAAATACTGATGGTTACTGATGGTGCCTGAAATACAGTCTTGTACCTTGCCAATGCTATGGTGCACATGACTTTGCAGTGCAACACAACCAATTCACAGTTATAACAAACTATGCACGCACGCACACACACACACACACACACACACACACACACACACACACACACACACATGTACGCACGCAAGCACACACACTACTGTAGTGTGATCTTAAAGTTGATATACATAATTAGCAAGGGGGGATGTAGAGTTCAGGGGGATTTGTTCTTCTGCAAAAATTGTGCTCCCTGTTTTTTTTTTTTTTATAAGATTATTTGGATTTTGAGCAGTTCTGCTTGAGGCTTTAAAGTGTAATTTTGTGAGCATTAGATTAAGTGACTGGAATGAGCCTGTCTTGTGTGCCATACATCTGTATATGACATGGTTGGTAGTGCCAGTATGCTATTTTTTAGCTAAGTTCAGGGAAATATGTCATCTGCATGTCTCACTATGAATTTATGTGCATCAAGAACAATTTCTACTTATATGGCACTGTGTTTGGAATGTCATTGCATAGCAACGTTAATGCATCTCACTGCGTGCTGCCTTTTTCTCCAATATTTGTAATTTTGGTGTGTGCTCCTTCACTGTAGTAGCTCTGAGTACTATTATAGCAGCTGACACTATTATTATTATTATTAGTGTTATTCATACTTCTCCATACCATTTGCTTTTTACACATGGGACAAAAGAGGAAGGCTATTTTTACAGAGGAGTAGAATGAGATATTTTGATTACAAGTAAATAAAAATAAAAGATAAAGACTGTAGATTGTGCAAATCTAAATTTTATTATAGGTACACATGCAAAAAAGAGAAAAGACTGGTTTTACTGAGCATATATTTTGAGTACAAACCACATGGAAGAAATACTGCTTCTAGGTAGGTAAAGGCATGGAAAAGTGGGATCACAGGTGGGTGGAAGCAGTTATATGTAGGGAAGGACACAGAGCAGTGTGATAACTGGTAGATCTAAATGGCTATAAGTAGGGAAGGATATGGAACTCTAGGATCACAGGGGGTGGAGTGGGGCATAGGAAGAGAAGGACATGGTTCAGTGGGATCACAGGTGGGTTTAAGTGGTTATAGATAGGGAAGGACATGGAACAGTGAGGATACAGGTAAGTGAAAGCAGTTGTAGTTAGTGAAGGACATTTACAGTAGAATTACAGGTGAGTGGAAGGGCATAGAATTGTGTGATCACAGGTAGTTGGAGGTGGTTTTAGGTAGGGTAGGAACTGTAACAGTAGGATCACAGGTCGGTGAAAGTGTTCATAGATAGGAAAAGACATAATTCAGTGAGATCACAGATAGGTGGAAGTGGTTACAGATGTAGAAAGACATGGAATAGTGGTGTGATAGGTAGGTAGGTGGAAGTGATGTTATAGGTAGGGAAGGACATGGAAAAGTGTGGCCACAGGTGGCTGAAAGTGGTTATAGGTATGGAATGACTTAGAACAGTGGTCTGACAGGTAGGTAGAAGTGGTTATAAGTAGGGAAGGAAATGAACAGTGGGATCACACGTGGGTGAAGGGCATAGGAAGGGAAGGGACGGACATGGTTCAGTGGGATCATAAGTGGGTTTAAGTAGTTTTAGATAGGGAAGGACATGGAACAGTGGGGGCACAGGTAAGTGAAAGTGGTTGTAGTTAGGGAAGGACATGGAATAGTGGGATCAAAGGTGGGTGGATTTGGTTAAGGTAGGGGTCATAGGTGGGTGGAAGTACTGAAGTACCTACAGCTAGCGAAGGACATAGACCACTGCCATCACAGGTGTGTGGAAGTGCTTATAGGTAAGGAAGGGCATAGAACAGCTGGATCACATAATTAGAGGTGATTATAGGTAGGGAAGGAACTGTAGCACTTATCAAGGGTATCAGAACTTGTCAGAGATTTGGTATGTATGGCTAGGCTTTAAAAGGTTCTTGTGGTTGTTAGCCTAGTAAACACCTATGAGCCTATGGAACAGTGGGATCACAGGTAGGTGGAAGTGGTTTTAGGTAGATGTGGACATGGAACAGTGGAATCACAGGTAGGTAGAAGTGGTTATAAGTAGGGAAAGACATGAAACAGAGGGATCACAGGTGGGTGGAAGTGGTTATATGTAGGGAAAGACATGGCTCAGAAGGATCAAAGTTGAGTGGAAGTGGTTATAAGTAGGAAAGGGCATATAACAGTGGGATCACAGGTAGTTAGAGATGGTTATATTTAGGGAAGGAACTGGAACAGTGGGATCATAGGTGGGTGAAAATGATCAAAGACAAGGAAGGACATGATTCAGTGAGATCACAGCCTGGTGAAAGCACCTATAGTTAGGGAAGGGCACAGTGGGATCAGAGGTGGGTGGAAATACCTATAGTTAGGGAAGATCATGGAAAAGTGAGATCATGGGTCATTGACAGTGGTTATGGATGTATAAGGACATGGAACAGTGGTGTGATAGGTAGGTAGAAGTAGTTATAAGTAATGATGGACATGGAATTGTAGGATCTCATGTGGGTGAAAGTGGGGAAGGGCAAAGAACAATGATATCAGGTAGCCGTAGACGGTTATAGCTAGGGAAGGAACTGAAACACTGGGATCACAGGTGGGAGGAAGTGGTCAAAGACAGGGACTAGTAGGATGACAAGTAGATGGAAGTGGTCATAGGTCAGTAGGTAAGGACATGAAAGTGGGATCACAGGTAGGTGGAAGTGGGGTGAAAAGAACATGGAACAGTGTAATTATGGGTGGGTGGAAGTGGTTGCAGATATCAGTGCTTCTGGGTCTCATCGCAGATTTACATTAGAATGCTATAGGTGGGTCAATTCTTGGAAAAAAATTAAGGAAATATATGTGCAGAATTGTGCCACAACAGCTCTTCAGGCCAGTTTTGAAGGTGTGGAAGAATTACAAAATACTCAATAAAAATGCAAATATATTTTGGAGCTTTGGCTATTAAACTTTCAGATGAAATAAAAGAACATATAAACTACACCACATTGTATAACACCATTAATTAATCCACAACTAATAGATGTGATAATGTATCAAGGGTTTAAAACAAAACAGTACAAAATATCTTTAACAAAACAGTAGATAACTTCATTTATGTTTATTTAAGGGCCAAATTTGATATGTAGGTTCAGCTTACTTTGTACATTAAACCAAGTAATGGTTGCACATTTTAAGGTAATTAGCTACCATTCTCAATCTGTCATTAATGCCTTACTATTTGATGAGTTTCCTTCTCATCTTAAATGCTACTGCAGGAAGATTTTGTGTGAGTACCTGTGATGCAGGATATTCAGAGATCATACCGAAAATGAATTTGGCGGAGAAAAGTGAGACACCCGAAGAGGTACTAGTGCACAAGGAATCACAGGAAATGCTGGATGTTGAGAAAAGAACCGAGAGATTAATAATGGATTTATATTTAGTCTGGAGTACAATGCTACATGTCAGGAAGTAGTTTAGTAGGACAACACTGGAATCTTGCTCCATACTGGTATGCTATTATGCATTCATACATTGTACAACTTTTTATGTTTAATTTGAACGTAGTCATAACACTGGATCACTTCTGATTCATAATTATTTATTTTATTGGTCTACCGTTGACCAGCTTAGTCCCATTAAGCTGTTGGCATCTTTTCAGGGGAAATTTGGTGAGGATGGTATTGGGAAAGTTCCCTTACTTGTTTGTACGAGCATACAGGGACCCAATTCATTTTAGCACTTCCTGTTTCTTGTTCTGAGCACATAGACGGCTCAGAGAAGCAGGAAGCACGGAGGAGAATAAGAATATGGTTGTTATTGGAAAAGAAAATGCTGTTAGTTGAAGAGTACAGAAGCTAATGTAGTGGAGAAAGAGTCAAATGAGGTGCAGAAGGAGGAGAATGGAGAAAATAGTATCTCTAATTCAAACGAAGCAAATGAAAGGAAAGAACAGGCAGAAGGAGTGAAAATGCTTGAGTCCAAAGATACTTTTCAGTGAAATCTTTTTGTTACAGACATTGCAGCAGCAGAATGTGTTGTTACAACCCTGCAATTGGGAGGGTTATGGGTTGTCTACTTAAAAGAACTAATAGACCAGAGTGAACTGGAGAGTGACAAAGCAGCATTGTGGGGATAGATAATGGATAGGATTCAGGAAAATGAAAAACAAGAAGAGAAGAAAAGAAATCATATACACAGATATAAGTGAAGGCGAAAGGAGAGAGCCAAAGAAGGTAGAAGTTAAAAGAAAATATTGAGTAAGAATAAGTAATAAAGTAGAAAAGGAGCTAGAAAGGAATGAGATATGGCCTAGTGTCATAGCATCAATGGGAATAGAACCCAGAGAGGTAAGAGCTTTTATTTGCATTAATAAGGAGACATTTTGTGATATCTTTCTTGCGGAGGCACAATACATGGAAAAGTTCTTGGAACAATACAACAGAAGAAAATACAATAATCCTTGGAACTTGTATGTAATTTAGTCTTTTAATAGAGAAGCCAAGAAAAAAAGTATTTGTACAATTTAGGACTGAAATTGAAAAAAAAAATGATCTAGAGAACTATTTAAAAGCTATGTGTAGAGATGTTATGCATGTTACTAAAATATATGAAATAAAATAAATAAAACAAAGATAGAGTTTGTAGATATTGTAGAGAGCTGGAAACAACTGAGCATCTTCTTCTTGTTCTTTCTGCTGTTCCCGTTAGGGGTCGCCACAGCAGATCAACTGTTTCCATTTCTACCTGTCCTCTGCAACTTGCTCTTTCACACCAACCACCTGCATGTCCTCTCTTACCACATCCATAAACCTTATCTTAGGCCTTCCTCTTTTCCTGTTACCTGGCAGCTTCATCCTTAGCATCTTTTTCCCAATATACTCTGCATCCCTTCTCAGCACATGTCCAGACCAATGTAATCTTACCTCTCTGGCTTATAGGTTCATAGGTTCATAGGCTGGTACTGAGCTATCTGCCCGAAGGCATATATTAGCCCAGCCACTTTGTGCAGTATTCACCACCCCTTTAGTAGTTCCCCTAGACCCTTGTACTAGCAGCTAGTACCCTTGGCCCATATCTAGTAGTGCTGATGGTGTGATCCCTGGTGAGAACATTCTGTTACCCATCCACTCATCAAGGTTCCTCTTGAAGAGTGATAGTGAGGGGCTCTGTCTTATGTAGATCGGGATCCTGTTCCATAGTAAGGGTAGTCTCTCTGAAGGGAACCTATCCCTCCAGCATGTTCTATTCATTGTTGTGTTGAGGTTTATATCCCTAGAGCGTGTAGCTCGAGTAGATTTGGTTTTGCTAAGATAGAGCATGTTCAACAATTCTGGGTTGGACATGGCTCTGTACGTTAGACAGAGATCGCCTCTGAGAAAGCGGTATGCAACAGAGAACAGTCTTAGCTTTTTCAATCGTGCTGCATAGGGCAACTGTTTGAGGCCAGTAATTCTCTTGGTTAGGTACCTCTGTGGTCTCTCCAGCTGCTGGAGATGTCTAGCCAGGTACATTCCAATTGGTGCATTGTACTCAATAATGGGTCTGATGAGGGAAGAGTAGAGGGGCACCATTACATCCTTAGATCTTGATGCAAACTCTTTCATGATCAGATGGTTCACATAGAAGGATTTTCTAGCCACTTTGGCAACATGGTTATCAAAGGAAAGCTGGCTATCTACTTGGGTCCCTAGATCCCTTATTTCTTCTTCAGATTTCAGGGGATTACCTCCTATGTTGTAGTTTGTGGGTACCTCCTATGTTGTAGTTTGCGGGTACTCTGTTTTTTCCAAAGGGGATTACTACTCATTTTTTTGCATTTAGCTTGAGACAATGGCTTTGACACCATGCATCAGTCTCATTTAGGCCCTTCTGGAGGATCTCCATGTCGGCCGGAGACTCTATTATAGCACCCAGTTCGCAGTCGTCCACAAACTTAGTCAGCCACAGCCCTTCCATGCTTGCCTGTACTTCTGAGAAGTATATGCCAAACAGGAGGGGCCCCAGGACAGAGCCCTGAGGCACACCACTCGTTACTGGTCTGGATTCAGACATAGATCCCGCTACTCTTATTTTATGGGATCTGTCTGAGAGCCAGTTTGTGATCCATCTTGTGATGTAAGGGTTTATGCCCAGGCTGGTGAGCTTATCATTAATACCCGAATGGGGAATGGTGTCAAATGCTTTAGCAAGGTCAAGGTAAGCCGTGTGTACCTCCTTTCCCTTATGTATAGCCTGAGTAACTGTCTCAAAGAAATCCACCAGGTTCAGGAGGCAAGATCTGCCCTTGAAGAAGCCAAACTGTGTGGGGTCCAGCGACTGGAGGTTCCCAATCTCTCCATTTATGAGTTCCATAATGATTCGCTGCATAGCCCTACAGATCAGACTGGTCAGGCTTATTGGTCGGTAGTTCCCAGAGTCAGTTGTGGCCCCACTCTTGTGTAGCAGGACCACCATTGCCGTGCACCATTCTCTGGGCACATCCTGTGGAGTGGCTGAGACTGAACAGGGTATTAAGATGCGGGGTTAATTCCTTTTGGAGCTCGTGTATGACACAGCCTGAGACACCATCTGGTCCCATGGAGGCAGTGTTTTTAGCTTTAGATAGAGCCTTGTTAACCAACGTATCAGTAATAATTGGACTTACACAATCCCCTGGAATGGTAATAGGCCCTGTAGGTGGTGAGGGGGGGGAATTTGCACTGAACCTGTCAGCCAAAATGTTGGCAATGTCAGAAGGGTCAGTGTATTTTGTTCCATTTTGTACTAGCTCAGAACAGACTTGAGTGTTGCCGTTTAGGTTTTTAATGTAGCCATAGAAGGCCTTATGGTTATCCTTGGCAACTTTCTTTTCAAAATTAGCTTTAGTTGACTTGATGAGGGCCCTCAATTTCTTACTAATGCTGATCAGGGATGATTTTTCTACTTGAGATTTGGCCTTTTTTTGTATAAGTCTCCTCCTTTTATTGTAAAGTTTACTTATGGCCGGGGTCCACCAGACTGGTTTCTTCTTGCTTGAGGAAGGAGTCTTGGTTTTATTTGGGATAGCACAGTCCATGCAATCCTGAAGATACATATAGAGTGCCTTGGTGTAGGATTCCACATCCTGGATATCATTATCCTTCTGCAAGGGAATAGTGAAGCTTTCCACTTCGGATGCAAGTAGTTTGAAGTTTGCTTTGGAAAGGTTTTTGACTGTTTTTATTTGACTGGAGGAGGTAGAGGGGCAAGGATGTCCAGGGTTATCAGTTTTTGGTCGGATCTGACCAAGGAGGGAGTGATAACGGGTGTGGTACAGTGGGCGCCCATATTTGTGATGATCAAATGCAATAAGTTGTCCCCTCTAGTGGGGGAACATATTAGTTGTTCAAGGGCATTTGAATTTATAAATTCTATGAATCGCTGAGCATAGGAGTTGGAACATTGGTAGTTCGCCCAGTCTATACCAGGGTAGTTGAAATCACCCAAGATTATGGTGTTGGGTAAGACTTTTATATTTTCCAATGTCTCAAGGAATGCAGAGTGAGCATCTTGGGACATGGTGGGCAATCTATAACCGTCTACGACTTGAAATGTGGTTTTGCCTGCTGATAGTTGCGCATGGATGATCTCTGGGGCATCATGCTGCGCTACTAACCTGGAGATATGGGTATCCTTGATGAATATGGATACACCTTCGCCCTTTGTACTGCGATCCGGTAACTGAGGCCAGAAGGTATTATATGAATTGTAACCTGGCAGTGCTGGGGTGCTCTCTTGAGCCTTGAACCAGGTTTCCGTCACTGCACAAACATTGATTTTCTCCATGCTGAGGAGAGCCTCGAGTGTGTGCATTTTGAGGTTGAGACTTCTGGCGTTGAGTAGCATTACCCTTAGTTTTTGGTTACTTGTGCTGGTTACGGTGGTTGGTTTGTCCTTTGAGCCTTGCCTAAAAAAGGCACTATGGGGACGGCAAGAGCCTTGGCCTTGGCTTTGTCTCCAAACCTTCCAACCTGGGCTGATCCTCTAATATACTTATTCCTAATCCTATCCATCCTCGTCACACCCAGTGCAAATCTTAACATCTTCAACTCTGCCACGTCAAGCTCTGACTCCTGCCTTTTTGTCAATGCCACTGTCTCTAACCCATATAACATAGCTGGTCTCACTACCTTCTTGTAGATCTTCCCTTTCACTCTTACTGGTACTCATCTGTCACAAATCACTCCTGACAGTCTTCTCCACCCACTCCATCCTGCCTGTACTCTCTTCTTCACCTCTCTTCCACACTCACCATTACTCTGAACTGTTGATCCCAAGTACTTAAACTCATCCACTTTCGCCACCTCTACTCCCTGCATCCTCACCATTCCTCTATCCTCCCTCTCTTTTACACACATATATTCTGTCTTAGTCCTGCTGACCTTCATTCCTCTTCTCTCTAGGGCATATCTCCACCTCTCCAGGGTCTCCTCCACCTGTTCCCTACTCTCACTACAGATCACAATGTCATCTGCAAACATCATAGTCCATGGGGACACCTGTCTGATCTCGTCTGTCAACCTGTCCATCACCATTGCAAATAAGAAAGGGCTTAGAGCTGATCCTTGATGTAATCCCACCTCCACCTTAAACGCATCCATCACTCCCACCACAGACCTCACCACTGTCACACTACCCTCATACATATCCTGTACCATTCTTACATACTTCTCTGACACTCCCGACTTCCTCATACAATACCACAACTCCTCTGTAGGCACCCTGTCATATGCTTTCTCTAAATCCACAAAGACACAATGCAACTCCTTCTGACCTTCTCTGTACTTCTCCATCAACAATCTCAGAGCAAACATTGCATATGTAGTGCTCTTTCCTGGCATGAAACCATACTGCTGATCACTAATCATCACCTCCCTTCTTAACCTAGCTTCCACTACTCTTTCCCATAACTTCATGCTGTGACTGATCAGTTTAATCCCTCTGTAGTTACTACAGCTCTGTGCATCACCCTTATTCTTAAAAATCAGTACCAAAACACTTTTCTCCATTCCTCAGGCATCCTCTCACTTTCCAAGATTTTATTAAACAATCTAGCTAAAAACTCCACTGCCATTTCACCTAAACACCTCCATGCTTCCACAGGAATGTCATCTGGACCAACAGCCTTTCCGTTCTTCATCCTCTTCATAGCTATCCGTACTTCCTCCTGGCTAATCCACTGCACTTCATGATTCAATATCCACACCTCATCCAACCTTCTCTCTCTCTCATTCTCTTCATTCGTCAGCCCCTCAAAGTACTCTTCATTCGTCAGCCCCTCAAAGTACTCTTTCCATCTGCTCAACACACTTTCCTCGCTTGTGAGTATGTTTCCCTCATTATCCTTTATCACCCTTACCTGCTGCACATCTTTACTAGCTCGGTCCCTCTGTCTAGCCAATCGGTACAGGTCTTTTTCTCCCTCCTTAGTGACCAACCTTTTATACTACTTTTCATACGCCTTATCCTTAGCCTTCACCACCTCTCTCTTTGCCATGCACCTCATCTCCTTATACTCTTGTCTACTTTCTTCATTTCTTTGACAATCCCACTTCTTCTTCACCACCCTCTTTCTCTGTATACTCTCCTGTACTTCTTCATTCCACCACCAGGTCTCCTTGTCATCTTTCCTCTTTCCAGATGTCACACCAAGCACCTTTCTAGCCATCTCTCTTACTAGCTCTGCTGTAGTTACCCAGCTATTCAGTAACTCTTCACTGCCACCCAGTGCCTGCCTTAACTCCTCCCTGAACATCACCTCACAATTAACCTTTTTCAATTTCCACCATTTAATCCTTGGTGCTGCCCTCACACTCATCCTCCTCTTCTTGATCATGAATGTCATCCTACAAACCACCATCCTATGCTGCCTAACTACACTTTTCCCTGCCACCACTTTACAGTCTCCAATCTCCTTCAGACTGGTCCTTCTACATAAGATGTAATCCACCTGGTTGCATCTTCCTCCACTTTTCTATGTCACCCTATGCTCCTCCCTCTTGTTAAAATACGTATTCATCACAGCCATGTCCATCCTTTTCGCAAAATCCACTACCATCTGACCTTCTGCATTCCTTTGCTTAACACCATACCTAACCATCACTTCCTCATCCCCTCGGTTCCCTTCACTAACATGCCCAAAATCTGCTCCAATCACCACTCTCTCTCCCTTGGGTACAGTCATCACCACTTCATCCAACTCACTCCAAAATTTTTCTTTCTCATCCATCGCACACCCAACTTGTGGAGCATATGCACTAACAACATTCATCATTACACCATCAATTTCCAACTTCATAAACATCACGCTATCTGACACTCTTTTCACCTTCAAAACACTCTTAGCATACTGTTCCTTCAAGATAATGCCTACGCCATTTCTCCTCCCATCCACACCATGATAAAACAATTTGAAACAGCCTCCAATACACCTAGCCTTGCTCCCCTTCCATCTGGTCTCTTGAACACACAATATACCAACCTTCCTTCGGTCCATCATATCAGCTAGCTGTCTCCCTATACCAGTCATACTGTCAACATTCAAAGTTCCGACCCTCACTATCACAGTCCTAGCCTTTACCTGCCTTTAGGCATGCCTTTCCCCTTTTCTCCGCCTTCGGCCAACAGTAGCCCAATTTCCGCCAGCACCCTGTTGGCCAACAGTACTGGTGGAGGTCGTTGTTAACCCGGGCCTCAACCGATCTGGTATGCATTTCTGTACTGTTGTCTGCATGTATGATTTGGCAAAATTTTATGCCGGATGCCCTTCCTGATGCAACCCTCCCCATTTATCCGGGCTTGGGACCGGCATAAAGAAATGCACTGGCTTGCGCATCCCCAGTGGCTGGGTTAAGTGCAAAAGAATATTTAACTTGTGGAAAGAGATATATGGCAAAGGATATTTAAATGAGTTGAGAAATGTTGGATGCATAAACATGGGTATGATCGAATATGGACACTATAAAAATGTAAGACAAGATGACATTAACAAACTAGATGAAATGTTATTTTGTATTATATGGATTATATGGAACAAAATAATTAATCAGGTAAAATATAATGGGAAATGGTGGTCACCAGAGATTTTGGTTGTGGAGAAAGGAGTGGGGTGGGGACTAAAAAACAAAAGTTTAATATACATATATGTAAAGCTTATGTTATAAATATTGTAAAAATGTAAATGAATTATGAAACTTGTATAGTAGATGCATATACTGTTTTTTGTGAATTTAATAATAAAAGATCCCTACTCTTTGGAGCTGCTAGATGGTGCAAGAGAACTCCTACAACAGCAAGTAAGAGGCTTAAAGGAAGAGAAACTATGAAGAGTTTGAAGGTGGAAAGTGAGAATATGAAGGAAAAATGTTGTTGAAAGATTCCTATGTGGTTGATGTTGCAAATGAGCAGCATTTAGTTGTGTGCATGGAGAAGAAAATAAATGAGTCTGTTGAAGTGATGCACACAACAGAACTGGCATCAGGGCTGGCTGATGATGTTCTGTTAAAAATAATTGAGTAGGATGATTCAAGTGCCAATTCTGCTGTTTCCTGGGGTGAGATGGCAGATAACTTTTTCAAAAGTGCTGAGGATGGCAATGTGAAAAAGGAACCAGGTGATGGGCAGCAAAGAATGTAGCAGTTAAAACCTACGCAGCAGTGATGCAAAGTAAAAGATGAAAGCAGCAATAAACTGAGAAGGTGTCTGGTTTAGTGGCAGCAGATAATATTGTAACTAAAACATATGCAGCAGTGACAGCAAAAAAGGAGAGCTGCAACAAACTGTAAATAACTGTTTTATAAAGAAAAGACCAATTGTAAGAATAAGAACAGAAGAAAATGACAGAGTAAAAGACAGGTATTATGTATCGGACAATTTGATAACTGCTCTGGGGTTTAACGCTCAGGATATTTGGTCTTTTATACATATTGGGACAAATACTTTTGTGATTTAACATTTGAAACTGATGATCTGTTGATAGTTTCTGAAACTGTGTAACAAAAATAAGGACATTTATCCTTGGAACAGTTATTTGTTTTCTGGTAGTTGTTGTTGCGTCTTTCGGCTTTTCCCGGTTAGGGATTGCCACAGCGGAACTCTGGTCCGCTAATGATTGGCAGTAGATTTTTTTACATGCCGAGTTGCCGGCCCTGATGCACAACCTTCAACGAAGGTACACCCCATTCACGCATGTCTCCACACAGAAGACGCTCTAGCTAAATGTTAGAAAATACTTTGCAGTTTAGAACTGATAAACGGGAAGAACACAATGATAAATGCATGCAGTGTCTGTATAAAACTGTTGATAATATTGTGAAAGTTAGAGATGAAAGAAACTTATGCAATGGTGGATGTAAGTTTGAAGCTGTTTTCAAATGTGAAAAAAAAACTTGGTGAAACACTTGCCAGTGTTATTTTTGTGGCTGGTCATAGAGGGACATTAAGATATACTGGTCAGCCTAAATCATATTTCTTTTGTGGGGACTTTTTTCATTTAATTAATGATTTTGACAGGATAAAACATAACCAGTGTGAGGAGAAAGGACATTCAGCAAGAAGGTGAGTGCCTGAATGCAGGCTGTGTAAAAAAGGGGCAATTTTGGAAGGATTTTAAAAAAGCAAACAGTAAATAATGAAAAAGAAGGGGAAAGGAAAGAAAACTTACATGAGGAAGGAGTCAATTCAGGTCTGGTATTCCATCTGTGACCCAGAGGGTGACAGAACTAACAAGAAAGAGAGTATAAAGAATGAGTTCAGATAAAATCACTTTCGTTAGCTAATCTGTGACTCTTTATGCTCTCCCTGTGAGAGGAATAACAACGACTTGTTGAAGTTTCAAGTAGTTTATTCAGTTAAGTAGTTAGATGCACGAAAGTTCTTGTTCTAATACATTACATTCATCAGGTCAGTTTTTAAAGGCAATTACAGACAATGGTGGGAGTGTCCAGGGAAGCTGATTGGAGAAAAATATGGCAGATGGAAAAACAAGGAGCCAGTCCCAAAGCTTAGAGGTTCGTCCCTTATTTAAATATTCCTGAAAGACCCATGAGGGTTTACCAGCTCAGCAGACCGTGGAACATCAATGTTAAGTTGTCAATCTCGCCTTCATTCTTGCTGGATGGGTTCGGAGCTGGACCTTGGCTCCGACTCGGCCTAATACTAAAGCTCAAGAGCTATTTTTACCGGCTTGAGGCTATCCTATGTCCCATAATGCTAGCCGTCATATACCCAGATCTCATTTGCCGCTTCAGCTACGAGGTTGCGTTTTCATTGGCTCCATGTCGTATATTTTTATTATTAGCTTTATAGAGAGTTTTCCTGTCAGAATTTTTCATATTGTACTTTGTAGAGTTAGTGTAGTTAGCGACTAGTTACTTCCCACCTTTAGTTGCTAAATTTCCCTTTTTTTTTCTTCACCTTAAGGTGGTTGGGCCTTGACCCTCCCCCCTCAGTAGTACAGTTTTCCCTTAGTTGTTCTGTGTGTGTGGAATTCTGTCCCTCTGTATTTAGCGGTAGTTTTTCCCCCTTTTTCTGCTTATTGTAGTAGTGTATTTTTATTAGTATGTCTAAGGATACTAAGGTATCGGGTTTCAAGAAGTGTGACTCATGCTGTCAGAAGATGTCTCTGACAGACGGTCACACTTCTTGTGTGTACTGTTTAGGCCCTCTGCACCTGCAGGACTCTTGTTCCATCTATCATGCTTTTAGCCCCAGAGTCCTACAAGAGTGCAGAAATAAACTCATTCTTAAAGGCTTGTTAAAGCCTGAAGGTTCTCCGGCTAAGACCATGACTGGAAAACCTTCAAAGCCCGCCAAATCGTCGGCTCCATGTTCAGAGTGGTGCTACTGCTGCCTCGTCGGTTCCGGCTGGAACCGAGGCATCTAGACCTCAGTCGGCTCCGACTTTAGTGTCGGAGCCGTCCACGAGCAGAAAGCGCTCCAGGTCTCCGTTTCTTGAGTCAGTCAGATCGGCTCCAAAGTCTCCTCTGTTGTCGGAGCGGAGCCATAGATCTCATTCCTCTAGGTCTTCCAGGCTTTCGGACCATGACCTCGAGAGGGTAGTCAGCCGGCTTTTGAAGTTGCAGGCAGTGGCCCAGTTGCTACATAGCCCATCTCATCAGACAGGGGCTACCCCTACTCCTGCTCAGGTTCCTCCTCTGACTACTTTGCTGAGTTTGGAGCTGGAGGTCGTCGAGGTCAGTACTGTGGGGGCATCGGAACCGATCCCCCTGTTGTCGGTTCCTTTGTCAGCTCCGATCCCGTCCTTGGCTCCGTCCTTGGAGGGATCCGGGCGCTGAGACTCCCTGGTCGGCTCCGAGGGGGCGAGTGGCATCTGATCCTTGTCCGACCCTGCTCTCCCCTCTCAGAGCCTCGGCGCAGGTGAGTTTGGCCCCAACATCAGCCTCGGAGCCATCCCTCTTGGTGCCGGGGGGAGCTCTCATCTCTTCAGAGTTGGGTCCTTCTTCCCTGCCTGACAGGGGTGCCTTTGAGGTCATGAGGAGCGTGCTGGCTCCCATACCAGCACCACGGTTGGCCTCCTCGGCCCGTCCCTCTACGGTGCCTGCTTCAACCTCTGCCTACCCTCCCGATCCCAAGCGAGGAGAACCGACAGTCCAGGCCACCCCTTTGGGCCTTTCTTTCTCTTCTGAGGCCTCCCCTGATCCTGCGGGGGAGCCCCCTCGGAAGAGGACATGTAAGAGGAAGCATGTTGACTCTTCTGAGTCAGTGACATCTGACACTGACCTGGATGATTCGGAAGGGTCCCCAAGGTCCCCCTCTGAGGATGTCTCCTTTTCTGATATCCTGGAGATCCTCAAAAAGAGGGGGAACTGGTCTGTCCTTAACCCATCCGAGGACGAGTCGGTGTACCTCGATGCATTCGGTTCTCACTCTTCCACCTCCTGGGTGTCTCTGCCTTTTGACCCACCTCCCCGGAGGCCCACTAAATTTATTACTGCCCCGGCTGACAAACAGTTTCTCTCCAAGGGTGTCTCCATGGATGCCATGGTGGTGGTGGCAGCCACTAACAAGGAGTTGGCTGACCTTTCAGTACCTGTCCATCCTCCTAATAAGGAATCTAGGACTATGGATAGGTACGGCAAGCGGATGTTCTCTTCAGCGACCTTTGCCATGCGGTCGCTTAACTATTTGTGCCATTTCACCTGACTTCAGAGAGACCTTCTCAAGAAACTGCATGAAACATTGCAGGGCCCAGCAGCTGTGGGGTCACAGGAAAAGATTAACTCCCAGATGGGGACCCTGAACTCTATCGTCAACTCCTCCATGTGGCTCATCTCTTATGCAGCTGATGGAGCGAGTAGAGCCGCAGGTACAGGTGTTGCTCTAAGAGACACACCTGGATACGGCTCTGCAATTTTGCTGACCCCTTCAAGGCATCCTTCACTAACACCCCCTTTGATGGCTCTGCTCTTTTTGGACCTCAAGTGAAGGATACCTTAACCAGGTGTAAACAAGAAGGCAAGACTCTGTCTGCCGTGGGAGTCCATTTTTCCTCCCCTTCTAGACTGTACCCTAAGGGACAAAAGGGCGGGAAGATGTGGTTCCGCAAACCTCAGGGAGTACTGCCGGATGCACATGGTGAGCTTCCCTCTAGAGGCAGAGGAGGGAACAACAGATGCCGCCCTAGGGGCGGGGGGGGGGGTCCACAGGATCAGGGTAGCAGAGAATCGTTCTCTGACAAACCCTTTCAGCACCCCTGAGGAGCTGTCCATCTGTCCGCCTTCGGAGGCAGTCGGGGGAAGACTTCGCTGTACCCAGAAGCCTGGTGCTCTCTTACGCAAGACAGATGGGTACGGTCGATTATATCCGTGGGTTACAAAATCCCCTTTATCCACTCCCCACATCAACCAAAAGGGCCTCTTCCAGATGTTCCACCCGGTCTGAGAGACCAAGCAGCACTATAAATTTCAAAGCTGCTCTTAAAAAGAGCCATCCAGCCAGTCCCAGCAGACCAACAAGGATCTGGAATCTACTCCAAATACCAAAAAAGACAGGGGACTAGAGACCTATTTTGGATCTCAGCAGGCTGAACAAATAAGTTCAAAGAACAAAATTCCGGATGGTCACACTACAGTCCATTCTTCCCTTTCTGGGTCAGGACAATTGGGTGTGCTCTATAGACCTTCAAGATGAGTACTACCATATCAAAATGAACAGGCGCTACAGGAGGTTTCTCCACTTCCAGCTGGGAGCCAGTCATTATCAATTCAGAGCCCTGCCCTTTGGCCTCACCACAGCCCCCAGGGTGTTTACCAAATGCATGGCAGTGGTTGCGGCTCACCTGAGATGTCGAGGATTCCAGGTGTTTCCATATTTGGATGACTGGCTCCTTACTGCCACCACCAGACACCAGCAACTTCAAGCCAGGGATTACGCTGTACAAACGTGCAAACCGCTAGGCATCTCTATAAATTTCGAAAAGTCTGCCTTGTCGCCTTGTCAGCATATTACCTTCATAGGCGCCGTGTTAAACACGGTGGAGTTGTCAGCAAAACTACCTACACAAAGAGTGTTAGACATTTGCAGTCATGTTCAAATCCTACTATGGGAGGACAGAGTCCAAGCCAGGCTCGTATTGAAAACGCTTGGTCTAATGGCTGCGACAATCACCTTGCTCCCCTAGCTCATTTTCATATGCGGATACTACAATGGATGCTTTTTTCCCAATGGTCCTTTCAGCAGCTTCCCATGTCACACAATATTCTCATCACTCAGTCATGCAAACGACGCCTATCTTGGTGGATGGTCTCACCTCAGGTGCTTTCGGGCAGACCAGTTGTTCTTCCCCCTCTGGTTGCCACCGTGACAACGGATGCCTCCCTGATCGGGTGGGGGGGGGCATTTTCAGGGCAGGACAGTCCAGGGCACATGGCAACCCTTCGAGTGCCACTTGCACATCAACGTCTTGGAGATGAGAGCGGTGTTGTTGGCATTGCAAGCCCTTCAAAACTCTCTTCTCACCGGGATGATTGCAATTCAGACAGACAATATGTCTGTTGTATGGTACATCAACAAACAGGGCGGAACCAAGTCCTACCCTCTTTGTTGGGAAGCGCTCAAACTCTGGCAATGGGTGATCTCTTCTCAGCAGTTTCTAGTAGCAAAACACATTCCCGGGAGGTCCAATGTCATAGCAGACAGGCTGAGCAGGGACATTCTCATGCCCTACGAGTGCTCTCTCAACCAACTAGTAGTGGATCAAATATTCAGAAGGTGGGGTCAGCCTTGCTGCGACCTTTTCGCAACTCTGCAAAACAGCAAGTGTCAGGACTTCTTCGCCCTCTTTCCTCTTCTGGGCCTCTCTGCCAGAGATGCTCTAGTCCACGATTGGCCCCGGGGTCTCCTTTATGCTTTCCCTCCTTTTCCCTTAATCACTCAGTTAGTCCAGAAAGCAACTGCCTTGAGATCCAGGATGATCCTCATTGCCCTTTACTGGCCCCGACAAGTCTGGTTTCCATTCCTACAATGTCACCTACTGGAGCAGCCCTGGCCCAGTGCCAGACCTTCTGACCCATCAGTCGGGCAGGCTGTACCAATCCCTTTCATCTCTCAACCTCACAGCTTGGTTGCTCCACTTCCAACCCTAGCCAGGCTTCCCTTAATTTCTCAGTCAGTACATGAGATTATCCTTGCCTCTCACAAGTCTAACACCAGAAGGACATACGCTAGTAAATGGAAATGTTTCTCTATTTGGGCAGAAAAAAATCAAGTTGACCCCTTCACTGCTCCTGTCCAAACAGTTCTAGATTTTTTGGTGGAACTTTTCCAAAAAGGCTCTTCTTTAGCCACTATCAGAGTCCAGTTGGCAGCTATTGCAAATTTCCACGTTGGCTTGTCAGAATCCAGCATTATGTCCCACAAGCTCTGCAAAGCCTTTCTGAAGGGTACTCTATTACTTAGGCCCCCAGTCAAAGATCCCCCTCCACCATGGGATCTAAACTTAGTACTGTCATCATTAATTCTGCCTCCTTTTGAGCCTGCTGCCTCCTGCTCGTTAAAACTGCTTTTGTGGAAAACACTTTTCCTGGTAGCTATTACTTCAGTGAGAAGGGTTTCGGAACTACAAGCACTATCTGTGCGCCCCTCTTATCTTGTTTTTCACAAAGATAGAGTGGCTCTTAGGACTAATCCATCCTTTTTACCTAAAGTTCTCTCTGAAAAAAATCTCAGACCATTGATCTCCCAGTTTTCTTTCCAAATTACACTGATAGAGCTGAGAGAAGATTACATTGTTTGGACGTTCACCGGCAACTATGTTTCTATCTGGATAGAACTAAGCTAATGAGAAAATCAGAGCAACTCTTCCTATCTTATGCAGAAGGTAAGCAAGGCCTTCCAGTTTCCAAAGTGACCTTGTCTAGATGGTTGACCTCTCTTATCACTTTAATCTATCAATTGAGGCATAAGGAGTTCCCTTCCAAGCCTAGAGCTCATTCAACTAGAGCATTAGCTTCCTCAGTTGCTTTTCAAGCGAGATTACTTATGGATTCTATTTGTGCGCGGCCACATGGGCCACCCCTCATACCTTCATTTCTCATTACAAATTGGATATTGCCTCCAGAAGTCGGGCTGATTTTGGTTCCACTGTACTCAAGAGTCTGTTCCACTGAGCCACCCAGGACTAAGGTGCTAGGGACGCTGTCCCATCCAGCAAGAATGAAGGCGAGATCGACAACTTAACATTAAGAAGTTATGTACTTACCATAACGTTCCATGTTAGTTGTCTTCTTCTCGCCTTCTTTCTTGCGTCCCACCCTCCATCCCCCTGGCCTGGAAAGACCTAGAGTATTGAGGGAGACATTCTTTGTCAACAGGATTATCCCTTCACCTAGGGCTCTTGTCCCCCCTTTTTAGTAGCCCTGGTGAAAGACAGGCTGTGGGGTTTATAGCTGTATATAGTTCACAGATTCATCCTTTCTTGTGGTGGGACATGTTTTTGTCCATAGTGTTAGCTATCAAATGAGATCTGGGTATATGACGCCTGGCATTATGGGACATAGGATAGCCTCGAGCCTGTAAAAATAGCTCTTGAGCTTTAGTATTAGGCCGAGTTGAAGCCGAGGTTCGGCTCCGAACCCATCCAGCAAGAAAGAAGGTGAGAAGAAGACAACTAACATGGAACGTTATGGTAAGTACATAACTTCTTATTCTTAGTTAAAAGGTTTTTCTTTTTAACAAACAATAAATGACTACATACCATGAGCTACCAGTATAGAACTATATTTAGGAGAACACTTTCGCATATGCTTCACCAGGGTCCATTTAATAGAGTGATTTGTAGAGTTGTTTACAATTTGATCACTGAAAATGCTTGCTTTTAAGAAGCCCTCACTAGACTTTATCAGCCTGTGTTGTATCACATGTAATATGAGAAGCAGTGTCTGCCTTTGTGGGACAGAACTTTTTCCAGTCCGACTTGTATCAGAAGTAATATTAGAGGCTGTTCCCACATTTACAGGGATCATAGCTCCTGAAATCATGGCCAGCTTTAGGCATAGGCAAACTAAGCGACCGCCTAGGGCTCTGTACAGGCCGGCCTCGTAAAGGGCACACTTTTATATATTTATTTATTTTAATTAATTTACTTTTGTCATTTTGTGATCTTCTCGGCGCCTTGTCTTTGAGTGAATGGTGCCAAAACAATAGGAAGAGGGGGAAGGGTGAGTGCCTCCCACTTTTATAGCTTCAGATTGGCTGAGAGGCTTCAACAGGTTTAAAAAAAAAAAACTTCTGCCATTGTGCGTGGAACTTAATTTAGCAGTTTAGTTAAGAGAGGGGGTTAAGGTCATGTGTATGCGTGTGGCCGTTTGGTTTAAAAAGAAGGTAAGTGTATGTTTGTGTTTGTAATTTAAACTGTTCACTTCTGTATGGAAGAGAAAGTGTGTGTGTGTGTGTGTGTGTGTGTGTGTGTCTGTGTGTACACGTGTGTATATGCATGTATGTGTATGGAATTTAAATTACTTGTTCTGTTTGGATGAGAGATAAAGTGTGTGTTACTGTGTGAGATAGTATGTGTGTATATGAGAGAGAAAGTGCATGTCTGCATTTTGTTCAACTAACACTGTTACATACTTCCTTCTTCACCGTGTCCTTCTACCTCCGAAATGTTAAATGAAAGTCCTGAATACTGTGTACAGGCCTTGGTGCTTTACAAGAATAAGTGTTGTTAACATGAGAGCACACACTTTCTACAGCTATTCCATTTTCCATGTCATAAGCAGTCTATTAGAGCTGCCCTTTTTTTTTGTTCTTCAGTTTGAGCAAGGAGGTTGAACAAGCTATGCCTCTGATATCTATCTATAAATATGGATTTATCTAGATATAGATAAGATATACAGACAGATAAATAGAGAGAGATATGAGTATATAGACATATTTAAAATATTTATTTTTTCTTTTTGGCTTTGCACTGATTCTTGAGGATTGCTATCACTAAATGATGGGAGACACTGGAGTCATAGTTTATATTCTTCAAAGTGGGCATGCTAATGCAAAATCTGTGCAAGCAACTAAATAAATAGAAGTTAAAATGCGTCCCCGAGTCTGGATCTTTTTGTTGTTCTCCCATAGTATTTTTGCCTTTGTTCCCGATTCATGTGGTAAAAGATTGAAACTGTGTTTTTATATTCTGAAAATGTTGCAGTGGATTTAAAGACACTAGTGATCCATAGTAAATTGGGTTCTGATAATCAACTAGCTCCAGTGGATACTCAGCCTGCCATGGGAGTAAACTAATGTACTATTTGAAACTTGTAAAAAAGTATACCTCTTTGTGACATGTGGTCTACTCTTGATATCTTTCTTGAGCTGCTCTCTCCTTTCCCATTTCTAAATGCAGTGCTTTACAAAATGATCTTTCCCCATTGTGGCTTTTTTGTGTTCTTCGGGAAATGAAGTTAACACAAATCCTGTTAATCTAGCAACTTTAATGTGCAATATTTAAAATCTATCCCTATTTTTACGGCCACTGCATTCACATTATGTTAGGCTTTGTCCAGATTTCTTGCACTAAGAGGTTGAGAGGTGTGCATACCTCTCAACTGTTCAGATTTGTGCCTCATATTTTTGGCCTATTCCTCATAAAATTTGTGGTTTTCTGGCAAATCACTGAGGATTTAAATAGCTAAATGCATACATTTGAATTTCAACCTTCATTTCCTTCAGAAAATGTATGCCAAGACAAATGCCATTATTCTAGCAACTTTATACGCCTCTAAGAGCAATATATATAATCTGTCCCTGTTTGGGGGTCTTTGCCCCCCCCATTATTTTAGGCTTTGTTCAGATTTATTGTGCTAAGAGTTTGAGAGGTATGGAGGCATGGTATGTAATAACCTAGTTGCTGATTATTTGGTGCATTTTATGGGGGATAGGGGTTCTGCATTTCTTAGTGTACCCTCCTTTGTATAAGATGCCTAGTAACTATGAACTTGTGTGTCAGGCTCTCAGTCATTCCCTATTGCAATATTACCAATGTATCTTTTTCTTTAATGTAACATAGGCAATTAATTCTTCAAGGGCAGCAAGCACTGAATTTGTAGATGAGACACTGAAATGTAAAGTTGTTAGGCAGTAACAGCCTTTTATTAGTTACAAATCTCTAATGTAGAATTATTCGGATGAATTTTACTTCTGCAGAGATTGTGCTTATTAACTGATACTCGTGGATTGTAATGACAGACGTTTGAGTGGCCTTTTATGATTAAATTGTTCTGAAATGGGCAGTTTTGTCATTATTGGGTCATACATTTCATTTCATTGCTTACTGGAAAAATGTTCAAAACTACAACTTTAAAACACACACTAACAGGTGGTGCTTTATTATACAAGGAATATAGTTTAATACAATCAGGAAGGTGAATCAAAGAACACATACATATATACATGGCCATAAGAATGTGTTCAAGGAGCCTGTAGTTTGAAAAGAGCCTAAAGGTAAACTTAATTCTCCACTGGCCAGATGCATTTTATTTGAATGCGGGTTTTAATGCTGTTTCAATGAATGTGAGTTTCACGGGCAGAAAAGTTTTACTGCTCATGCTAAATCTGTTTTCATAGTGAGACTGTATTATTTGTTTAACAAATGGCTATTGGTGTTTGTGCTATTTTATTTCAATATCTGTGATCATTGTAGAACTAAATAAGAAAACAGTATGCACACCAATAGGTCTGAACAGTGTTCATGGTAACTGGGGAGAAATAGCCAAGTAACGGTACACTGGTATGAGAGAGCTGCTCGGGGGGGGGGGGGGCAATCTATTACCCTGCCTATGGCCTCATTTGACCATGATCCAGCACTGCTAATTAAAGCAGGAGACTAGATTACATGGCCCTTAAAATATGAAAAAAAACACTCCGTGGTGGCGGCGCCTTCTCCTTTAAGGAGGGCCATGTGTGCATCACATGCACACATGTCGACAGGGGTAGTGGGTCTTGAAAAATTACCATTTTCAAAAGTGGGTCTCAGTCCATAAAGGTTTGGGAACCACTGCATACACCACCTACCCAGAGTGCTGACAGAAATGTGAGTTTGAGTTTCATTTTCAGGGAATTAAGACTTTCAGTGCATTTTCAAGAGAATTGTGAGTTTCAGTTCATTTTCATGGAATTGTGAGCTTCAAAGGAAGAACGGTTACTGCTGCTCATGCTAAGTCTGTTATCAATGTGCGACTAGCTGTTTTTTGTTTATCAAATGGCACACTGTGTTGTAGAATCTGAAAGCAGTGTTAGCAGCATCACTGCCTTTGCAGAAGGCTGTGGATTCTATTCCCACACCATGGAAATGGAGTGCTGATATTGCAGTACCCATATGATTGCTGATTATTTGGTGCATTATAAGGGAGAAAGGGGTTCTACATTCTTGAGTATGTCCTCCTTTGTCTGGGATGCCTAGTGACTATGAACTTGTTGGTTTGTTAGTCATTTCCTATTGCAATATAACAACTTACCAATTTTTTTTTAATGTTGCTGTTGTGTCTTTCGGCTTTTTCCCGGTTAAGGGTCACCACAGCGGAACTACGGTCCGCTAATTATTGGCAGTAGATTTTTACATGCCGAGTTGCTGGCCCTGACGCACAACCTTCAATGAAGGTACGCCCATTCACGTATGTCTCCACACAAATGATGCTCTAGCTGAGAATTGAACTGGACAACGTCTTACTGTGAGGTGACAATGATACCGCAGCACCACCACCGCAGTGTAATTTTTTTAATGTAATATAGTCAATTCATTTTTCAAGGGCTGCAGATAGTGAATTTGTAGATAAAACATTTTGATGTAAAGTTGTTTGCCAGTAGCAACCGATTCATTAGTTACAGATTTCTTCACTGTAGAATTATTCAGATGATTTTACTTCTGCAGAGATTGTGCATATAAAGTGATATTGGTGGATTGTAATGACATAAGTCTTGAGTGATCTTTTATGGTTGAAATTTTCTGAAATAGGTAGTTATTGGTTCATACATTTTGTTTCATTGCTTATTAAAAGATTGCTTAAAACTAAAAATTTAAAACTCATTCTAACAAGTGGTGTTGTATTATAGAAGGCATATAATTTAATACAACCAGGAAGGTGAATCAAAGAACAAATACGTGTATTCAATGCCCTAAAAAGTGTGTGAAAGTAGTCTGTTTTGAAAATAGCCCAAAGGTAAACTTAATTCTCCACTGGCTAGATGCATTTTCTACAAATGCGTTTTTTATGTTGTTTCAATTAATGTGAGTTATGTTGTTTCAATGAATGTGAGTTTCAAGGGCAGAGACGTTTACTGCTCGTGCTAAGTCTGTTTTCATTGTGAGACTATTGTTTCTTTAGCAAATGGCTATCTGTGTTTGTGCTATTTTATTTCAATATTTGTAGTCATTGTAGAAGTAAATAAGAAAACAGTATGCACACTGACAGGTTTGAACAGTATTTATGGTAACTGAGGAGAAATAGCCAAGTAATGTAACACTGGAGTGACTTGGGGTGGGGGCTGCTGCTGGGGGGTAGGGGACTGCTGCAGAGGAGGCTGCTCTGGGGGTTGGTCTATTACCCTGCCTAGGGCCCTATTTGACCATGATCCAGCTCTGGTATTTAAAGTAGCAAACACGTACACAAAGGTAGTTGTAGTTTAACTACATTACAAGGTATCTTTTTCTTCTTATGCATTTAAATGATTTAAGAAAATGACTGGAGTGGTTTTCTTGGGGAGTGACTTACCTGTGGGTGTGGCTCAGATAGGGGTGTTTCATGAGTATGTTGTGGGTAGGGTGCCGTTTCAGCTAAGGCCGACCTTGTCTGAAATATATTATAAAACACTAATCTTCTGTTGTTTGGCAAAAAGGATAACAATGCCTGCTTATAAGATGCTCATATGCATGATTAATGTAACCAGTCCCCATTCTTCTTCCTGATGAAGCCAGTACTTTTTCTGTGCAGTGGAAGTAGTCCCTTAGAACCACATAAGGTAACTGCCATTGTTTGAACAATACATGTATCCAGAGCAATAGCATACAGTGTAAAGAAGTCATACTGCTTATTTTTACTGAGCGTATGAATACGCACACATAGGAGGAAAATATAAGTAACGTTGGAGACCTCAGAACCTTTTGTAGAGGTTTTCTGAGCCCATGGACTAGAAACCCACCAAGCAGTGAACTGCAGAGTATATAATATACAATAGTACAAACTGGACAATGTCATTAGTAACCTGGGCATATTCATGGGCAATGAACTCTCCATCGACCATGACAGACTTCTACTTAGCCCAGTTAATTACAAAAGGAATATCTTCCTTTTCCAAGGAAGTTATTATTATTCATTGTTGAATATAATATCCCATTTGCCATGTAAATAATCAAGTATTTGGTTCAGATATGAATAACATGTTTGTACACATACACAAAAATCTCAGGCTTGAGCTCATTAAGTTTCTCAGAACATCTTTTTCTGTCACTTATTGGCTGCTGGTAACCTCCATCTGGCATACAAGGCAGTGCACAAGCCTGATCTGATTAACATCCTATATATATATATATATATATATATATATCTACAAAAGTGTGAACATCACAACTGCCCCCCCCCCCCCGGAAAAATAAATTTATACCACAGTATAAACAGGATATAAAGGTGTGACAGATATCTCTCACAAAGGATGCAAACCTCTGTAACAAGCTCTTAATCCATATGAATGAAAGCAATCCTTAAATCTAAAACCAAAACAAACCGGACACTGAATGGACAGAAATGGAGTACGAAAACTGTACAAAATAGCCAAATTTAATAAATCATTTGATTTAATGAACCATTTTAGCGCTTTCATCTCCTAAGAGACTTCATTCAGTGTCCGGTTTATTTTGGTTTTGGTCATAGTGTTTCATTTTATTTAATCCTTAAATCTAATTTTGATGACTGGATGTGTAACCATAAATTCACCAAACACAGGCCTGTTGGCATGGGCTTAAGCATTCCTAGACTTGGAGAAAGCATATGAAAAGGGCATTACCCTTATGTACCAGGCAAGACATTGGTCAAAATACAATGAATTCAGTAAATGAAGCCCAGATAATAAAAACCTTCTAGAGAAGCCTTTTCCAGAGATCTAAAATAGTAACTGCTCACATATATGTACTAAGTATAGCAAAAAACTTTAATTCCATATTTTATAATGTTCAGATATGAAACGTACTTAATCAGCCTTTACTCCTGTAGTTCTTATGCTATAGGGTAATTACAGGCAAATATAATCTGTTTAATTGCACTTCATCCCAAGCCCAAACAAAATTAAGTGCAAGAAGCCTCTCCAAAAAACATGTATGCATAATTCAATATACTAAAATCCTTCTTGGAGGAGATACACACCCTAATATTGACCATACCTATCACAATGAACACAAAGATAATTTTCTCTCACACACTTCTGTAACCCAATAACTTCCAGTCCCAACCCTGGTATTCTAATTTTTACTGCAATAAATGTTAGAAGTGTAAGAAATAAAACTGCTGAACTACATGCCTCGATTATCAAACATAACTTTGATGTTCTTGCTGTAACTGAAACTTGGCTTAAACCGGGCATAAATGACTCTGAAGTTATACATCCTGGCTACAATCCCAGCCATAATGACCGTATAAAGGGGAAACGTGGTGGTATTGCTTTAATATTTCCCAGTACGTACCACATTTCCCCTTACAGCAAACCAACACCAAAATTCTGTTCAGCAGAGCTTCTTATTACTTTCCTCAAAATAAATAATTATAAACAAATACATATTAATGCCTTTAACATCCCTTCTGGTGACAATATGGCTATACTGAAAGATATCCTAAATTGGATAGCCATAACATTTCCACAAGAAAAATATTACTATGTGATATTACTAGGTGATGTGAATATCAGGTGGTTGGACATAAACTCTAACTCCCTTACATCTAGCATGGAGTTATATGGTTTCACACAACTAATTAATAGCCCCATACATTATAGCAACACATCAAATTCTCTATTAGACTGGATCCTAGTATCAGACCCTAGAAAATAATCCATCACAGGTATAATGTCAGACTCTTTCCGTGATCACCTCTCAATCTATATGACTAGACATCTCACATATCCAGCCAGTTAAACAGCATATTTTTGAAACATGTAACCTTTCCAAGTTTTAACTCAGAAATGTTCATTACTGCATTATCATAAGTAAACTGGAACTTCTTAAAAATCCTCCCCTTAGACAATGATGTGATTGAATTCAATACAACTTTTCTAAATATTCTAAGTAGCCCTGCACATTCAAGAAGGAAGAGACTGAAAACAAATAATGCAATCTGACTATCCAAAAAGTTTCGAATGCTAATGCAGGATAGAGAAAAAGCACAGAAAGACTGACAAAAATATAAAACACCTCAATATCTTGAAAGCTTCATAATGTTTCTCAATTGTGCTAAAAAGCAAATAAATGAAGACAAAAAACTATACAGAATATTATTAAACACAACCCTAAAGAAATTTGGACATCTATTAAAGAAATCTTACATCCCGGCCAAAAATTCAATCCAAACCCCTCTCCCGATAACTCAATACTCAAAACTGCAATACAGTTCAACTCTTTCTTATAAATAGTATAGCAACTTTAACCAAAGATTCCTCAACATCTAATCCCAACCCTGCCCAACAGTCACATATCACCACATCCACTTTCACCTTCAAGCCGGTGCCCACAACCTATATAAAACTACTCTTAAACAAACTCAAACTGTTCTTCAGCTGATGACCTTCCAAGCTCATACCTACAAATAGCAGCCAGTAGCAGTGCCTATCCCGTCTCAATCCTTATAAAAAGGTCAGTCCAGGAATCCCACATTCCTTCTCTCTCACACATTGCCCCTCTGCATAAAGGATAACCTTAGACCTATAGCATTCTTATCTCCCCACACTAAAATACTTGAAAAAATGTATTCAAAAACAATTGCTATCTCCTATACAACATGGGTTCTGTTGTTCCCATAGTAATAGCACTGCCCTTCTAACCCATATAGATAATGACAATAAAACTATTGATAATGGCAAACATTGTTTCTTCCTTATTTCTAGACTTGTCTAAAGCCTTCAACACAGTTTGTCACAGCAAATTTCTACTTCAAATGTCCTCACTAGGTCTGTCTCAGCCCACCCTTCTGTAGTTCAAAAGCTACCTGTCTAATGGGTATCAGTGAGTAAAATGGCACTCTGCGCTCTCTCTCTCCTTACCTCACAGTCACCACCAGTGTACCACAAGGTTCTATCGATGGTCTCCTCCTCTTTAACATTTTCACCAACATCTTCTGTACTTTCACACAACAGGCCACACTAAGACACAATACAAAGATGATTCCACTCTCAGTTGCTCATCTGAAAACATGGTACATCTCCAGAAAATTACTCAGGAAGATTTAACAGCCACTGAAGCATGGATTTGTAACTGACAACTCATGCTCAACCGAAAAAAGACCAAACTACTACTTTTTCCCCCAAATCTGTCTCTCATGAAAAAAGAAAATTTAAAGTCCTCTCTCTTGATAATACAGCTGTTGAAGTCACTTCTCATAGTAAACTATTAGGAGTGATAGTGGATGATAATCTTACATTTGACCTGCACATACAAAATTGCATAAGAAAAACTCATCAAAAAATGGGGATGATTTACAGAGCCAAAAACTTTCTCACTGACGCAACTAAAACTACACTTGCCACTACTTTTCTCCTCCCCACTCTTTTTTATGGTGCTCCCATGCTTACTAACCTCCATGCTTCACAAAAAATAAAACTTGAACAATACTATAACAAAGTTGATATATTTGTAGCACATACCCCTTTCAGACCCCAGCGCTGTATAGTATTGAAAAAGCCTAAATTGGTTGGAACTGCCACATCAATTAACATATATGCAACTTCTTACCACCGATAAAGTTATTAAGCATCCATCTGCCTGTCCAGCACTAAAAACATTTTACACAACTATGTTTCCAGTCAGGAATTATGATCCAGTGACTAAGAACTCTGTCTGTCTACAAACCTATCAAATCGCCTGGCATTATCTGTAATCATGCAAAGTTGTTAGGGTCTGAAGCCCTTTACCTGCATCCATCAGCTCTATATCATCCTCCAACCCATATTTCAAAACCACTCTGAAAGACTTCCTAGATAAAATCTGTCTCTGTTCTTGCTCAAAACCAGGATAAACTATATCCCTAAATGTGAACAAGTACCTTTTCAATCCTTATACCTCTTTACCCTTCCTTCTTCATTAGGATCAATTCATTAGGATTAGGAATAAGTATATTAGAGGGTCAGCCCAGGTTGGAAGGTTTGGAGACAAAGCCAGAGAGTCAAGATTACATTGGTTTGGACATGTGCTGAGGAGGGATGCTGGGTATATTGGGAAAAAGATGCTAAGGATGAAGCTACCAGGTAACAGGACAAGAGGAAGGCCTAAGATAAGGTTTATGGATGTGGTGAGAGAGGACATGCAGGTGGTTGGTGTGACAGAGCAAGATGCAGAGGACAGGAAGAAATGGAAACAGATGATCTGCTGTGGCGACCCCTAATGGGAACAGCCGAAAGAAGATGATGATGATGATGACTCTTCCTTCTTCACTTACTTCCTTACTGCTATCAAATTCTCTTCCCCGACCTTCTCTCTAAATATACCATAAGCTTGTTTTTCCCACACTTCATATTGCAATTTCTATTTCTATTAGACTAACCTACCTTTACACTACCTACACCTTTTGGATAATAAGGTGCATAAGGAAAGCTGGTGCTGGAATGCAGGAGTCCAGGAAGTCATCAAAAGAAAGGAGGAGTGTAGGAAGAAGTAGGAGATAGAAAAAAAACTGACCAGGCTAGGAAGAACTACTGGTTGGCTAAGAAAGAAGTTGCAATAACAAAGAATAGGGCACTTCGGGAAAATGACTCAGTAAGGGGCATCAAGAAACTATATTAGGTTGCAAGGCAAAGACAGAAAGATAAAGAAGATAGCCAGACACCACCCTTCATAAGGGATGCCAGCAACAACCTGTTCACCAGTCCACGAGACATCAAAGGCAGATGAAAGGAGTATTCCCAGCAGCTTCTGAATGAAAAAAACCCCATAGAAGCTGTACTGCCCCAGAAACAGCCTACGATGAGAGAAGAAGAGGAGCCCACCCTAGAAGTAAGAACAGCACTAAGGAAGATGAAGTCAGGGAAAGCAGCAGGCACAGATGAGGTCACCGCAAATATGATAAAGATGCTGGGTGAGATGGGGGTACTAATAGCAGTGTGGAGAGAAAGACATATCCCAGATGAGTGGAGAATAAGCATACTCATGCCAGTGTACAAGAACAAAGTGGACATCCACAACTGCGGGCAGTACAGAGGCATCAAACTCCTACCACATTGCATGAACGTTTTGGAGAGGGTGATTGATAAATGGATGCACAGACTAGTAGAATGTAAGATGGGAGATGAGCAGTTTGGATTCAGATCAGGATGCAGCACAATTGACCCGATGTTTGCATTGAGACAGATACTTGAAGAAGCTAGAGATGAGGAGAGAGTCCAACTAGACATTCCTAGACTTGGAGAAAGCATATGACAAGGCCCCAAGAAAGCTGATCTGGGCAGTACTGCAGTGATTTGAAGTCCCAGAAACATTGGAAGAATTAGTGCAGCCTATGTACAAGGACCCAGTGACTCTAGTACAAACAATGTTCAGCCTCACAGAGTGGTTCCCAGTGGGAGTGGGTGTACACCAGGGTTCAGCTCTGAGCCCACTGCTGTTCATACTGGTGATGGACTACATTAGCAAACAGGTTGGAAGGGACAGGTCAGCAAAGTTGCTGTATGCAGATGATGTGGCATTACAGGCAGACTCTGAGCTAGAACTTCAGCAAAGGATAGGAGAATGGAATGCAAATCTGAAGGCACATGAGATGAAACTAAGCACAGATAAGATGGTGGTAATGGCAGCAAATTGGGGAAATCAGAAGAAGCTGAGAAAAGAGATAGAAGGGAAGATAGAGAAACAGGTAAATAGCTTCAAATGTCTGGGAGGGGTGGTTGAGGAGAAGGGTAGTCTGAATGAAGAGGTCAAAGCTAGAATCAGAGGGGCTGAAAGCAACTGGCACAGAGTGTCAGCTGTAGTCTATGACAGAAGAATGCCAAAGAAGCTGAAAAGTAAGGTTTACAAGACAGTGGTGTGACCAGTAATACTATATGGTACAGAAACCTGGGCAGTTAAGGCAGAACAGTTGAAGAAGCTAGAGGTGATGGAAATGAAGTGCCTGAGAAAGGTGATAGGATGCACACTGTGGGACAGATGAAGAAATGAGGACATAAGAGCAGAAGCCAAAGTAGCTCCAATTGCAGAAAAGATCAAAGAGAACAGATTACGGTGGTTTGAGCACATGTATAGAAAAAGCAGAAGACAATCTGGTGAGGAAGATTTGGGACAGACAGGAAGAAGGTAAGAGGAAGTGAGGACGTCCAACAAAAAGGTTGATGGATTGTGTGAAAGAAGATCTGTGACAGTCAGGCATGAGTGTTGAAGAAGGCAGGAGTGTGGTACTGAAGCTAGAGAGTTGGCGACAGTTAACACGATACCCAACCCCATGTAGAAAAATGGGAAAAGGGGGGATGATGATGATAACCTACCTTTTATTTCTCTACAAATTGTCTAAATGTTTTTCTAAATATTAAATGATTGTCATAAACCATGTATCAATTTTTAAGTAATGTTTTTATATTATGTCTAATGTGTTATAATTATTTAAAATGCAGATGTTTTTGTTTTATTTTCGAAGATTGTGAAATTATTGTTCTTAAAATGTTTTGTAATAATCTGGAGCTTTTCTCACTGGGCCTCTGCTGAAAATGGGCTTCTACCCAGTCGGGCTTTCCTGGAATCAAATGTCAACTAATAAATAAATAAATAAATAAATAAAGGGTGTTGACATTGTACAATATACAAATTAGTAGCTCTTATAAGTTGATAACATGCTGAACTTTTGCCTAGTTTTGAACAATATTATAATAAAAACTCAGAACTTACGTAAAGTAAAGGATGTTTTCCTCTTAGTGATTTAGGGAAAATGTTGAAACAAAGTCCCCTATATATGGAATGCAAAATATATCCCTGCATCCTGCATCCTTTTATTTGTAATGTATCATAATGTTCATACTGTGTTTTCAAGCACACAAGGACTAGAATTCACCTGCTTATTCCTATAAGCACAGAACAGCTGTTTGCCTTACATGACTGTCTGCTGTTTTAAGAATTTTTTCCACACTTCCAAAATTTCTTTGTGATCACATTGTTGGTATATATAAGTTTGGGGGTATTGGGGTGCAAGGGGGATTCCTCTCTGCAAAAGACAAGTTTCAGCTGCTCCAGCACACTGTGTGCTGCTGACAGCATTTGCTCATTTAAGATCAAACTATTGTGAGCTGAGAAACAGTCAGTTTCTGTTAGCAGGATGATGTTCATCATGTGACACTGCTGCAGTCATTACACTTGGGTTATCCTGCCGTCAGGTGGTTCCCCAGCCGGCCTGAGTTCCAAAGCCTTGGTCCGGCGTCGGTTGCCGTCGCCTCCTCCCTGACGTCAGTGCGACATGGGTATATAAGATGCAGCCGACGCCATTTTATTCAGTCTTTCTTGCCACACGGTGCCCGAAGCAAAAGCAGCTCGCAAGTGCCGGTCGGCCGACTCCTGAGATTTTCATTCCGAATCTAGAACCGAAGTCTTCTACAAAGCTAAGTACCCTGTTTGGGAAACTTTTTCTTGCCTCAGACAGATATCAGTAAAAGTTAATAACTGTATTTCTTGTGAGAAGCAAATACCTCATAATGATTTCCATTCTTATTGTATCCAATGCCTAGGCCCAGACCACGGCGTTACTGGTTGTCGGTTTTGTGCTAGGTTTAATAAGCGCACTATTAAATGTCAGTTTGATTTTGCCCGACATTACTTTGGCAGGAAATTTACTTATACCATGCCGTCGCAACTTCCGATGACCGGTATTCATAAAAAGCGCAGAGACAAGGACAGGCATCCGAGGCCCAAAACTGACGACGAAGCCTCTTTTAGGCCAGTCACCAGTTCTCCGATTTACAGTGAGGCACCTTCGCAGCCCCTGACAAACGCTTCTGCAGAACCAGAGGCCGCCCCCAACCCCCATGTGGAGATGGCTGGGCCTTCGGATGCACTAGCTTTTCAGCAGACCGATACCGATCCTGCAGAGGGATACGGAATACCTGAGCTACCCGCAGCTTCAGAGGGTGTCTTCAGACCTACTCAGCTAAGCATTAAACCCTCTTCTAAGTCAAAGCCTCCTTTAAAAACTAAGAAACAAGTACAGCATTCTCCAGGACAGGCCTCCATGCCTAAGAAACAAATGCTCAAAATGGCCGAAGACCTAATTACTCTGATCAGGAGTTCCCATCCCCCACATGATAAAAGGCCTAGACAGGATGCAGATTATGATTCATCCGACCAGGGGTCCATTTCCTCAGATTCATCCTCAGACCTCGGATATTCTTTACCCCTTTATGAAGATTCTGATGCTGAGGAATCTATTCCATCAGCCTCTCCGCCTGAGGACTACTCCTTTGGGGAAACCTTACATACCATGAGGGAGCATTTCCATTGGGAAGGCCATGATTATTCAGAATCCAAGAAAAGGCTCAGAGACTTCCTATTATTACCTCAACACAGACCCCTGGCTATTCCGCCAGTGCTAGATATTGTGGATGATGTGTACACTGAATCCAGCTTAAATCCCGATTCCTTACCTCCAGCTCTACTTAAACTGGACAGATATTACAGAGTCCCTGACTCACACAAATTTCTGTATAAAAGCCCTGTTGCTGATCCTGAAACTATTTCTCAGGGACCCAAAGGGGTTAAGGCCTCATCAGCAAAGAACCCAGTACCCCCTGAAAGAGATTCCAGAGCACTAGACAGATGGGGAAAGAAAGTATATACGTCTGCAACTTTAGCAATGAGAGCCTTAAATTGCCAGTTTCACATGCTAAAATATCAGCAATTTTTGATGTCTTGAGTTGAAACAAAAAATGCTTCCAGATACAGATCCTCCTAATTTTAAAGAAATGCAGGATTTATTGCATACCGCTGAACAAGTGGGAAAGCATACTTTGCGATGTGGTTTTGATTCTTTAGAGGCCTCATGCAGAGCAGCAGTTACAGGCTCTGTCATTAGAAGACATGCATGGTTAAAAGAACATACGTTACCAGATCATGTTAAAGCTAAATTACTGGATGCACCTTTACAGCAGGATGTTCTATTTGGAGTTAAGGCAGAAGAAGTATTAAAGAAAATGGAGGATAAGGCAAAATCTATGCAAACAGTGAAGGATTTCTTACAGGTTCAGCCTCCTAGATTTAGTAGAAACTGGCCAACAAATAATTGGTCCTTTCCAGTTAATGACAGACCTCAAAGGGGCAGATACAGACAGCCAAGAGGTAGAGGTCAACCACAAGGTCCTTACAGGCCTCAACAATGGGGTGCATCAGGCCAGAAAGAAGGGGAAGACAGGCACCAACCATATAAAAAACAGCCCCAATGACTTCCCACTCCAGCTGCCAAACAATTCACTCTTGGCAGCCCCTTTGGGAGGAAAACTGGCAATTTTTTATCACAATTGGCATATGATCACCCAAAACAAATGGGTTCTCAATATTATTTCAAAAGGTTACAGGTTCCACTTTCACACTCTGCCAAGATTAAAAGGAATGCCAAATCTGCCATTAAATCAATGGGCAGAGGCCCAAAAACAAATTATGGCACTCATGAACATGGGAGCTATTCAAAAGGTACCACCACAGGAACAAGGGCAAGGATTTTACTCAAGACTCTTTCTGGTTCCCAGAAAAGACAAAGCCTGGAGGCCCATTCTGGATCTTTCTTCACTAAACACTTACCTGGATGTTCCAAAATTCAAAATGTTGACATTACAGCAGCTTCTTCCCATGCTGGGCAAGCAAGCTTGGCTCGTGACTTTGGACCTCAAGGAGGCATACCTGCGTGTCCCTATCAGACAAAACTGCAGAAGATACCTCAGGTTCTTAGCTGGTCCAATGCACTATCAATTCTCTGCAATGCCCTTTGGATTATCTACTGCGCCCAGGGTCTTCACAAAGTGCCAGGCACCAATAATTGCATTTTGCAGACAGAAAAGAATTCAAATTTACCCATACCTGGACTACTGCCTGATTCAAGCAGAGAGCAAGGACATTCTTCTACAGCATCTGGCGTTTGTAAAAAAGTTAAGTTGCCTGGGGTACACAGTAAATGAAAAGAAATCAAAACTAGTGCCCTGGGTGCCAGATTGAACACAAAGGCCCAGATGGCTTTTCTCACGTCAGACAAGCAAGGACAACTGACACAATACTTTCAATTGATGGCAACAAAGACCCAACTCCCTGCAAGAAAAATTCTACAGGCCTTGAGCTTCATGGCATCTTGCATACCACTAATTCCATATGCCAGACTGCATATGAGGAAACTACAATGGTACCTAAAGAATGTATGGTCTCAACACTGTCAATGTTTGGAAGCAATTATACCACTAATACCTTGCCTTCAACAGGAGTTTCGATGGTGGGATCAAGCTTGTCACCTCAACAAGGGACAGCCTTTCACTCAACCCACAGCCAGGCAAACACTGACAACAGATGCATCGGATTACGCGTGGGGAGCACACATGGCAGGAAAATGTATTCAGGACAAGTGGCCCGCAGAACAAAGGCATCTTCACATCAATCAAAAAGAGATGCTAGCTGTACAAAATGCCCTTATAGTTTTCAAGGACCTGTTGCATCCAGGGCAACTACTACTAAAGACAGACAACACCACAGTTATGTGGTACATAAACAAGCAAGGGGGCACTGACTCCTACCCCCTCTGCAGACAAGCCATGACCTTGTGGAACACAGCTATAAACTATCAAGTTAATCTACAAGCACAATTCCTGCCAGGAGAGAAAAACACACTGGCAGACGACTTAAGCAGAAATATCATGGATCCACACGAATGGGAATTGAATCCTCAAATATTCAGAATGATAAAGAAATGGTGGAGCCCAGACATAGATCTGTTTGCCTCCCCAATGAATTGCCAGCTAGAGAAATTCTGCACAAGGAGTTACCATCTGCAATCATGGAAAGTGGATGCCCTCTCATTCAGCTGGACAAACCTACAAGTATATGCTTTTCCACCACTGCCTCTTCTCCCAAAGGTACTCATAAAAGCCAGACAAGAAGAGCCAAAAATGATCCTGATTGCACCAGACTGGCCACGCCAGCATTGGTACCCAATCTTAAAAAACTTAGCACAAGGACCACCCTGGATTTTGCCTCAAATACCACATCTGCTGTCTCAGCACAACAATCAGTTACTCCACAGCCAAGACACTAAACCTAGCTGCATGGAAGATTCCCTGGCCACGCAAGCAATGCCTCTCTCCAAAGCAGTTATGGATGTCATTCTGGAGGCCAGAAGGCCTAGTACCAGGAAAGCCTACTCAGATAAATGGAAGAGATTCTGTGGCTGGAATCAGGCTCACAGCCTTGATCCTCTTGTGCCAAACATTCCTCAGATACTACAATATTTGACTGAGATGCTGGACAAAGGCCTCTCCTTTTCCTCCATTAAGATCCACGCCTCTGCCATCTCTGCACATTACAACATGGATCCACCAATTTTCTCTAATCCTTTGCTAAAACAGTACCTCAGAGGGGCTAAAAACATAAGACCACCCTGTAGAGCACCTACTCCAACTTGGGACCTCAACTTTGTTTTGGAAAAAATAACTTTATCTCCTTTTGAACCAGCTAGCACAGCAGAATTAAAATACATTTCTTGGAAAACTGCTCTGCTCCCGGCAATAACTTTTGCAAGAAGAGTTTCAGAATTACAGGCACTAATGGCAGTGGAACCTTTACTCATTTTCCACCAGGACAGGGTGTCCTTAAGAACTAACCCTACGTTTATGCCTAAGATGGGTTCAAGTGTGTCTCTAAACCAAACCATTCACTTGCCTACTTTTTATCCAAAACCACAGAATAAAGGGGAAAGACTACTGCATTCATTGGACATTCACAGGCAGTTACACTTCTACTTGGACCAAACCAAAGCTTTCAGAAAATCTGAGCAATTATTGGTAGCATATGCTGCAGCAGCACAGGGAAAAGCTATTTCAAAACAGACTATTTCCAAATGGATAGGACATTGCATATGTTTCTGCTATACGCACCATGGAAAACCTGTGCCTAACAGCATTAGATCTCACTCCACCAGGGCAACAGTCACTTCAATGGCCTACCTGTACAGAGGAGTACCTACCAAGGATATTTTGGAAGCAGCAACATGGAGTTCTGTGCATACCTTCACCAAGCATTACCATCGGCCTCTATACTCTAAATCCAGAGCTGGCTTTGCCTCTGCAGTGCTGCAGGGCCTTTTAGCCACCCCTAATGCCTTATAGAACCAACCACCCTACCTCAGCTTTGGGATTCTACCCAGGTGTAATGACTGCAGCAGTGTCACACGATGAACATAGTACAGTTTTCTACCTACCATAAATGTAGATGTTCAAGTGTAGACACTGGCTGCAGTCCAGGTTACCCTCCCTCCTTCCCCTCTTACTGGCTAGTACGTACCTAGTTCCTCTACCTTTTACTACCTATGGGGAGTATTTGCTGGTAGCTGAAAGTATGTTGTTTGCATTTCTTATGTATGTTTTATTAGCAATTTGAATTGCCTACCTATTTGGGGGCACCTGACATCTGGGGCAAGAAAAACTGAAGAAAATGGTGTCGGCTGCATCTTATATACCCCTGTCACACTGACGTCAGGGAGGAGGCGACGGCAACTGATGCCGGACCAAGACTTTGGAACTCAGGCCAGCTGGGGAACTGCCTGATGGCAGGATAACCCAAGTGTAATGACTGCAGCAGTGTCTACACTCTAACATCTACATTTATGGTAGGTACAAACTGTACTTTTCTTATCTGACCCCAGATTATAAGTCTACTTTACTTTGTTAAAGCACAGACATTTGTGTCATAGAACACCAAATGCTATAACAAACAGAATAACTAATTTTTCTAATAGCATATTCACACAGTCATGGAATATTCCTTCAGTCCCAAGGATACAAGATTTCAGAATTAGAATAGAACAGTAATAAGGATATTGGGAATAGATTCTCCCACCACATGGAGATGTAGAGACGTTTATTCCCCCTGAAGAAATGCTTTAGTATTTGAATGTTGTTTTGTATGGTTTCAGTGATTTGTACATTCAGTTCCTTCTGCTTGGTTTTCAGTGTTTTGAGTTGCATGATGCCAGTTTTAAAAAGTAGAGCCCCAAGTCACATTATTGGCAAATGTCTACTAAAATACTTGGGTGAGAGCATTTAATGTGTTGTGCTATCTACTGGATACCATGAAATAGATGATTTTATGTTTTCAGTAATGGCTGGTGACATCAAAGCAGGTGGGGCACTGCTGGTAGCAAATTAAATGGTATGGCTTACTGGAATGGTGTGGGGCTCTGTTACAACAGCTGAATGACCATGACCTGCCATCAAACAAGAGATGGTGTCAAGTAATTTTCTTCCACAGACTATCTCTTCCCACTCACTTTATGGACTGTATGTACCTCAGATGTCTGACTGCAATTACCAAGGCCAACTTTCAGTGAAACGTAGCACTAGACAAAGGACTCCATGACCCCCATTACACACCAGTCCCCCCTGCACCTACCCAGTGCCCCTCTCTGTTCTCTCTCTATCCTGGTCCTACATAATCCAGATTACTTCTTAATTATTTTTCACACTTTATTTTACTTTTTAGTTTTTTTTCTTTACCTTTAACACACCATAACTGGCTAAGATTCTGGCTGTAATAAGTGCAGAGAAAGGAATCAAATTCAGCTGAGGGGTTTGGGCTGCTAGTTCCCCAGAAGTCAGAGAGTTCTAGATTTTTTAATGCTATATATATAAGGAGGTTGCAGAAAGCAGCAAACTAGGAAGTTAGTTCCCCACTTGGAGGATTATCTAAAGGAAGACATTGGAAGTGTAGAGTGTGACAGCCTAGATGAGGCTAACGTGGAGTATATCTGGTGAGAGTACCTGCTTATAGAGAAGACAGACCTGGCAGAGACCTGCATCTTTGGACAATAGATATGGTAACAGGATGGTCATGCAGTGTATCATCAATCACACTTTGTCATCTCATACACTGTTGACTGCAGGGGAAGAACTGGGTTTGCAATGTCTTAATTAGTGGTAGAGAGCTGCAAGGATAACTGAATCCAGATGCTAAGGCCATGCTGATAAAGGCAGTATATAGGTAAAAAAAACAACTTACTAACAAAGTAATTGAAGAAGAGTGCATTTATGGCGATAAGAAATGTTTGTGAATTACTTAGCAGAAACACAAACTTTGTTTGGAAAGTAGCTCATCCTGTTGCTGTAGTACCCAGACACTCGACATAAGGACAACATGTTCTCACTTTAAATGTTTGCGGAAGCACTTAGGGGAATTGACTGACCACCTTGTCAGTGTGGGGAGAGGAACCATTAAGTAAACATACAGAAGTCTATACTTCTGCCAAATTTCAAAAAATATAGGGGAGGGGGCAACCACCAGATGCTTTCATTAGAGTGTATGAATTCAACAAAGATTAAGGCTTTGTGTTAGAAAGCCCTAAAGGTACAAAACTGTGGCTAATAATGCAGAGAAGGTAGAAAGATAAGAATGTACTCGTGACAGATGAGCCTGTGACAGCAGAACCAGTAGAAGAAAGGGATCTACACAATAAACATTGCAGCCTTTAACTGTTGCAAATCCGAGAGCAAGTGTAATGGCAGTGCCTGAAAGAGTTGCAAAGCCTGGAGTAGACCTGACTAGCAGAACTAGGTAACACTTACTGAAAAGGTGTTCTAAGAGAATAAAGCTTAGGAAGTATGAAAAATGCACAACCTGACCATAATTTTAATCTTTCTGTCAAGCTAAAACATAAAACCCCAGAAATAGAGAATTCTAAGTTGCAGTTAGTGTTGAGGATAATAAATAATAACTTGCCAGTAAGAACACTTTTACTAGTGTAGAGACAGTAACTTTATAAAGATCTAAACCCATTTAAGTCAGTGGAAGATGGGAAAAATCAAATAAGGGATTACTCTGGGCAGCAGAAATCTATAAGAAAGGAAAATGTAAAAATTAAAATAAAATGTGTTCTGAAGCACTCTTTTCATAAAGAAAACTGAAGAATAAAAAGAAAGTGAGATGGTAGTTTTCCTTCTCCTGTGATAGACAGAAAGCAGCATTAAGGTGTGAAAAAGCAGAAGGTATATACAAGTGTATACTGAGAGACAAGAAAACCTTCAACAGAGCCCTGTTTATATACCTGTTGAGCCAAAATACAGAAACTATAATCAAAAGGAAGAGGTTCTACTCACCAGGTTCATAAAGAAAGGGAACTTGAAAAAATAAGACAGAGTTAGCAACTGTCACTAAAAATGTTGGTGTAAGTTGCTCTTTCTAGGAGAAGAATTAAACATGGAGAACCCAGTGTCTATGCTGGCAGGAAACTAGACAGAGCTGTCTAGCTATGACAGACTGACCATGAAAAAACTCCCAGAGGGCTGACTTCCACATACGCCTGCTAAATTAAAAAAAGGCACAGTGAAAAGATGATGGCGCTTTGAGCAGAGCAAATGAAAATATAGATATAGTAGTAGGAGAAGAAGCTGAACAAGATTTTTGCTATTTCATATCATACTTTAAGTGCCAAAATGACTTATTCTACAGAATAAGTAGGGATAGAGAATAAATTGTATTCCAACTACTGGTACATAAGCTTTTTAGAAACCTAGTGATGAGATTAGCACTTACCCATGCACTAGAAGGACACCTAAGAATGGACAAGACTAGAGCAAGGATCCTACCAAGGTTTAGCTAGTCAAGAGTAATGAAAGAAGTTGGCATCTACTGTGCCAGATGCCCTAAATGCCAGATGACAGCCCCATATCTAGGTTTTAAAAATCCATTCATTCTAATACCTGTCATATAGGAGAGATTGGAACATATTGCTGTGGGCATTGTTGGCCCATTAATGATATCTGGCAATGGGTTTCAATATGTTTTAGTTATTCTGGATTAGGTAACTATATATCCTGAAGCTATCCCACAGACAGAAGGATTAGTAGAGCATTTTAACTGATCCTTAAAGTACATACAAAAAAAGTTACTGAGAGAAATGGCAAAAACTGGGACCAGTTAATACCATGCATCTTGTTTGACATTATAGAAGTGCCACAAGTCCCAACAGGATTCACAGCCTTTTTGGGTTACTATATGGTAGACAGCTATTAGATATTTCCAGAGAACTCTGGGAAGAAGAGAAAACCCCATTTAAAAGCGTCATAAAACAATGCACCAATCCCATTTAAAAGCATCATAGAACAATGTACCAAGTTACAGGATAGGCTGGAAGTAGTGTTGTCTTTAGTATAATAGCACATGAACAGTCCAAGCTATACAGCAAGTGGTGTGTAACAGAAATGCAAGAATCAGTAAATTCAAAGCTGGAGACCAGGTGTTTGCTTTGACCCCTCTGCAGAAAATTCATTTTTTATGGCTAAATGGCGGGGTCCATTTGGAATAACAGAAAAATTAAATGAAGTAAAATATAGCATTAGACAGATTGGTAAGAGAAGACCAGATGAGATATCTGTTTCTCTATCTCTGAGATCTCTAGACCGTCAACTCCTAACTCTCCAGCTCCTATTTTATCATGCAAGTAATATAAATAAATCCTGTTTACGTTTATAACTGTATACTGCTTTTCAACAATTCTATGTAAATGAAATTTGTATATTGCTGTATGTGTAATTGCAACCTGTTTATTATTATATAAATGCAAACTTGTATAACACTCCTACGGAAATCAAATTGTATTAACCTCTAATCTGATTGTATTAACCATTGCAATATTCTAAAACCCAATTTCTACTGTTAAGAAATGGAAATGATTTTTTCTCTGTGTACTTTTTGTAAATTTTTATAACTTTAATTGAACTTTTCTCCCTGGACCTCCACTGAAAATGGGCGGGAGTGCCCAGTTGGACCATCCTGGTAAACAAAGGGCAATAAAAAGGCAATAAACAGCGATTTAATATCAACATTATGAAAATTATTTTTCACAAATCCATCACTTCACCAAACCATATACTAAAAAAACAAAAAAGTCAGGAACACAGCAGAACTGTGTTTTCTTTACTTCAACACACTGGTACCGTTGAAGGCGAATGACCGAGGTACCAGTGTGTTGAAGTAAAGAAAACTCAAACAGTTCTGCTGTGTTCCTGCCTTTTTTTGTTTTTTTTTAGTATTTAATATCAACATTCTGAAATCCTTGACTGAAGTTCAAGCCTCTGTAGTTAGTTTAGCAGCAGAGATTAGTAACTCCAATGAAAAAATAAAATGGACCTGTATTTTTTAGATGTTATACTACCTAAACCAGAGAGACAAGGAATAAAAAAAAGTGTCTGTTAAGAAACAAAGAAGTATTTTCAATGCTCCTTGGCAGAACAACCTGATTCAACAACAAATTTAAACTATGCCAGAGAAATTGTTAATTTAAAACCTTACATAATTGCAGAATCACAAACAAAGACAGAGCAAGAAGAAGTGCAAACATGTTTAAATTAGGAACGAGTGGAAAAAGTCCTATATTGTTTGCTCCATAACCTGATGGAAACATCATATTCTGTAATGAGTTTAGGATACTGAGCATCATTTCAAATTTTGACAGTTACGTAATGCCTAGAGATAATGAACAGAAAGGTTCAGGGAGACAAGGTTAACTGCACTGGACTTGCAAAAAGGTAATGGCAAATCCATCTAACAGCTGAGGCCAGGGAAAATATAACGTATTCAACACTAGAAGCATAGGGCAGCGGTTCCAGAATAATGACCTTCTCTTTGGGTTACATTGTACTGCTGAAACCCTTCAGAGATTAATGGACAGAGCCATGACACCCCATACTAAATATGCTGCTGCTTATCTAGGAGTATTATAACACAGCCTGAGTATTAGGACCATACCCAGCTGAGGTACTAGACTCCCTGTAGCAAGATGGGTTAACTGGTAATGTCTCAAAGAGCAATTAGGCATAACAGAGGTTAAATGCCTATGATATATCATAAGAAGGGAGATAGTTAAGCCACCCAAAAGGGTAGAAACTGGCCTACTTCAGCCACTGAGAAGCCTGTGACAGTACCTGTCGGATTATTTGGGTATTATCAAAAGTTTGTATCCCATTTTCCAAAAAATTGCATGACCACTCAGAACAAAACTAGGAGAAGACACCCTGAAAGCAGAGTAAACAGTGAAAGCAGACACTGATTATAACCTACTAAAGAAAACGTTATGTTCTATTCCTGTGTTAGAATCTAATGATATTAGCAAGACATTTATAGTCTGTATCGTTGCATCAAAATTAGGCTTAGGAGTTATGTTATCACAAAATGTTGATAGTGAGGAGCAACCAGTACATTTTTAAGTCACAAGCTAAGCAAGGCAGAAACTAGGCATTCTGCAATTGAAAGATAATCCCCCGGATTCTCAAAAGCTTGCATGGCATGCATGATTAGTGTTAGATGAAATTTTGCTAATATGGCAGCCGAGCGATCCACGTACGTGCACGTCTGACGTGTGCGAGCACTGTAGCACTAGTGTTGCACATCCCCCAGCCCCCGTATGCAAATCACCCCATTTGCAGGTGAAAACCATGCAAATGAGATAAATTTACCATCCAGGAAGCAGGAATCAGGGTGTGCAGGACTAGAGTAATATGCAGAAATGTACTCAGTTAGTAACCGAGTACGGAACTGCAAACTCCAAAACAGAGCTATGACAGCTCCAAATAAAGGCTGCATAGCACTGAGGAAGCATGCCAATGGCCAAGTAGAAGGCCATTGGCATCGCAAACAATGTCAAGTGTGGACAATACAACTTTTATGATATGTCTACTGATCACGTCCGTTGAAGCATAGGGCAGCGGTGCACAAATGGGACCGGTGGGGAAATAAGAAAATAAACCTTAAAAAAACAGTCTAACTAAAATCAGTATTCTGCCATGCTAGGCAATGTCAGGCAAAAGACAACATGGCTAGTGAGTATTGATTGCTAAGGGGGTAGGCACAGTGTGACACATGTAATTATGCATTAGCAGGCAGTACTATGCAAATGAGGAGAAGGATAGTGAACCCCGGTTTTCCCCAGCATGTGAGGCAGGTCCCAACAGTGTATGAGTATGAATAGCTGAGTGCAAGAACTGGAGGTAGGTGACATCATGTTTGGGAGTGTCAGGCATGCTGTCAGTAGACTGGAGCTCTGTGGCCCGGAGTTGCATCCAGCTGAGCACAGCAAAGCCAGGAGGTGTGTCTAAACCTGCCCAGCATGTACAACACAGTGTAAGCAGGTGTGCACACCGTGCAATGGGATCTACAGGAAGATAATGGAAGTGAACCCAGGAAATAGCAGCAGTGTGCACATTGGAGTACACCGATTGCACGGCATGCCCCCGGGGTGAATTGGAAGGGCAATGGGAAGGGAAAGCAGTAGGAAGTTAATCAATGGGTACTAGGTTCGTTGCCAGGTGAAATGGATTGGAACCAGCCAATTACAAAGGCAGCAGACCAGCCCAGCCCAGAACACCACTATAAACTATGCAAACACCTTCCCCTCCATTTTTCCCACACTCTACACCACCAGTGTAAACAAGTGGAGAACTTTTAACACTCACAACAGCGAAATGTTTGGGGCTGCAATAGCTATTATACAACTTGTGAAAGAGGCTAAGGGTGGCGAGGATGGGAATGCTGCTGACCAACCCACAGTGAGGAGACGGAGAAGAGTGTACAGACCCAGGGTGACCTACCAAGGGCTACATGAGCTGGAGATAGTGGAGAAGTATAGGGTGGACAGGGACCTCCTACAGCAGATTGTTGAGCTGTGCCAACCTCCCCTGACACACAGAACTAACAGATGGAAACCCATCCCAGTGGAAACAAAGGTATGTGTAGGCCTAAGAATACTAGCTACAGATACTTTCCAAAGGCCAACTGGAGATATGATGGGGATCTTACTGGCATCAACATCCAAGATATTCCACCAGTTCCTGGATGCCATGGCACCACATGTTAGTGAGCAGGTATATTTCCCCCTCACCCATGAGGTGTTGGCCAGCAGTATGCGTCTCCTCCATCAAATAGCAGAATACCCTGAGGTAGTGGGTGCAATAGACTGCACGCACATATGCATCAAAGCACCACCCAGTGAGCAGGGTAAGGTCTACATCAACCACAAGGGCGTCCACTCCATCAACTGCCAGGTCGTGTGCGATGCCCATGGCATAATACTGAACATGTGTGCTGGCTGCCCTGGAAGTTATCACGATTCCCACATCTGGCATCTGACACAGCTGTACCAGAAATTTTCCAGTGGGGACATCCCACATGATCACCTAGTGGGGGATGCTGGATATGCACTGGAGCCATGGCTGATGACACCCATCTGAAAAACACACACACACACCCAACCAAGAACTCCATAATGAGGCACACTCGCAAACAAGAATCATAATAGAGCATGTGTTTGGGATGCTCAAGTCACAGTTCCGGTGCCTGGACACATCTGGTGGAGCCTTGCAGTACTCACCAACTACATGTACCCAAATTGTTCTTGTATGTGCCATGCTACAGAATATGATCCTGCGGAAACAGCTGCAGCAGGAGCAGCAAGGGGAAGGGCCATATAGCAGAGTGACTCAGAGAAGGAACAACCTGAGCCTGCCCCAATAGACAGGAGGTGCACCCAGTATGCCCTGACCCTGGCAAAGAGGCAACACATAGCACATACACTGACACGGGAGGGACCCAGGGAATAGCACCCCTCTCTGACTCTCACATACAGTAAAAGGGATGCCAAACATTACACTACCTGTGCCTAACCGTGCGTAGGCAGTGTACTACGTTCATCCAACATAGGCAGCCCTGCAGCACCACCTGCAATATTGGGACACCCACAGGATAAGTGACTCACACATGCCAGTCAGGAGGGGAGGGTCACATACCCAACAACAGTCACAGCCAGCAGGACAGGTGTAGACAAACATAAACAAATGCTGTACTATTGCCTCTGAATGAGGGGTATGGCTGACCCCCACCCAGGCCTACACGGACAGACCACAGCAGGCCAGGTAGTGGGATGTCAGTTATGACAGACAGGAAGTCAGAGACTAATGTGTATGCAATCAAAAGATAAGAATGGAAGTACACCGGTATGGCATAGCCAGAATGATGGGTAAGACTACTGACATAATCGGACTACAGGACATACCAGTACAGTCCTAGCAAATGTGTGCAACTGTCAGGTATACCCCCCACCTCACATAGAAATGCATTAGCAGTCAGGTGCACCCCCCACTCCTGTGCAGAAACATAGAAATAGTCAGGTGAACCCCCCCCCTGCTATGCTGACATGTTGCAACAGTCAATGCCAAATGACCAGTGGATACCCTGCAGACACAGCATTATACCTGTCAGTGTACAACACAAAGGCCAGCTCTGCAGTAAAAACCACCAGATATGCTCCACACATGTATAACAGATGGCCTTACTAGGCATGCTCACACACAGAGAAATGAAGGCAATGTCAGTCATCAACATACTGAAAGGTCATACTGGGCATGCTCATACACAAACACATGAAGGCCATGTATGCAAATACCAGTGGACCAGACATATCCAGCGGTTGCAATAGTTACTGCAGACACATGTCAGTATGCACCACTCATGCCTTGCACACACAGTGGATAGGAATGCAGACATATATGTAAGGACAACACACCATAATATGCCAAAGGTAGATGGATATAGATATGTGGAAGAGGGTGACCGTGACAAGGAGCCATCCATGCCTGTCCTACTGAGCACACAGCCAAAGGGCCCCAAACACATTAGTTGCAGATGTCACACACTGCAGTTACTAGCGACCAGTACCTGTCAGCACAACAGACTATGTGGTCCATGTGCCAGCTGTGCAACATGGCTGTACAAGGACATAGTCAGCTAGTTGCTCTAGACACCCACCTGTGACATATGACCCCATGTGTGGCCAATTGTGGTGTGTCACACCTACATGAATGGTGTAGGGGCCATGCACACACTGGCCACCCCATAGCAGTGCCCTGACAAGCCTGCTGAGGTTATCCAATGTGTAATACACCTTTGGGAGACTTGTAGGCCAGTTATCCCTGTGGTGTGTCCTGTAACTGCATACTGCTGTAGTGTGATAAACTAGTTAGGTAGGAGTTCTAACCCCAAACATGGCAACTGTGTGTGTGTCACTGTTCATGCGTGTGTCTGTCTCTCACTGACTGTGTAGAGAGCAATGCTTTTAGGTTAATCACACCCCTTACATTTCATATACCCAACTTTGGCAAGGCTGCTGATGTCATCCACCTAGAAATACTCCCCTGGGAGAGCTGTAGCCCAGTAATCTGCTTAGCGCATGCTGTAACTGTGTACTGCTGTAGTCTGATAATGTAGTTAGGTAGGAGGTCAAACTCCAGATGTGGCAACTGTGCGTGTGTGAGTCTGTGTGTGTGTGTGTCGGTCTGTCACTGACTGTGTAGAGAGCAATGTTTTTTAGGCAACTCACACCTCTTACAAGTTGAATACCCTCCTTTGGCAAGGCTGCTGATGTCAGACAACTTGAAATACACCTCTTGGACGATCATAGCCGAGTAATCTCCTTAGCATGATTAAGGAGTTCTTTGGGAGATCTAGCCCCCAACCTGCCAACTGTGTGTGTATGCATGCATATCTGACTGTGTAAAGAGCAATGTTTTTAGGTTACTCACACCACATACATTTCACATATTCCACTTTGACAAGGCTGCTGATGTCCCCCACCTAGAAATACTCCCCTGGGAGAGCTGTAGCCAAGTAATCTCTGTAGTGAATGCTGTAAGTGTGTACTACTGTAGTGTGAATTAGATGCATGGTTTGTTTCCATCCCCACATGACAGTTCCGGATGTATTGTGTGTGTCACTGTCTGTGTAGGGAGCAATGCATTTTAGGCTAGTCTCTCACAGTCATTTCAAAGCCTTACTTTGGCACTCCTGCTGATGTCAGTCAGTGTGAAATACACTTTTGGGCAAGGACTACCCTAGTAATATCCGGGGAGCTTACTATAACTGCTATAGTGTCATACACTAGTTAGATAGGGGTTCTACTCCCAAACATGACAGGTGTGTGTTTGTAATCCATATCCTGTGTAGAGGTGGTTGTGACTCTGTGACCAATGTGGAGCGGGTTTAGCATTTTCTTATATGGTGGCCATACTATATATCACAATGTCCACTGTACAGGGATAACACATGTGATATGGCTGAGAGGCCAGGGTGCAGAACCATACCCAGACATGTGACATCAAGGCCAGGTAATCACAGTTAGCAACAACAGTATTACCCAGAGCACATTCTCACTTCATGTGTCATACACACACACATGCCTAGGTAACAGCCAATATATGGGTAGTACACTGCACATTGGCTACCGATAGTAACTATGGATTAACAGCGGTGGGCCACAGAGGGCATGACATGCAGTCCATCTGTCCAATATGCACATACGTGCAGACAGTGCACCTCCCCCATGTTCTCCAATGGACAACTGCACCACCTGTGGTGCCATCACATGTGACCCACAATTGACATACCATGCGTAACAACATGCCTGTATGGACAGATGCCACTGACACCAAGGAATGCTGATAACATGCACACCATATATAGGTGCAGGGTAAAGCTGCTGGCCATTACCGGCTCCCACCACAGGTGGGCAGAACTGGCACATCTGATGATAATCTGTGTTTACAACATGGGCCGGACACCCCAGGTACAGTTCCACATGTCACTGTACATGCATGTGGGAGGTGTGCACATCCCAGATGCAGTCCATGTCATGGATAAAGGAACACAGACATGGCAAGCGATGCACAACAATGCCCACACACAGTAGTCCCCCAGGTGCCCAGATGGGGGATACAATACCCGTCTGTGTGGGCAAATGCAGACACTACATCCCTGTGCCACAATGCAGGCTATTGTTATGTGGCCTGATGCCAAGGTACACCCATTGCCTAGCCGTAGACAGCTGTCTGGCACAGTCAAACACCACACACCTGTGCAGACATGCACACATGCATGTCAGTAGTGGCAACCTGTGTGTTTGTGTGCGTATTGCATGCTGCAGATGTTCACATCCACACTCCCTACAACCCCCATGGGCATACTGCAGCATGCTGTCTGATATCAGACACCTTCCCATACCCTTCGCCCATACAGCCCCCGTATGACCTGTGTGGTGCATGGCATACCTGCACAGTGATGTGATGTAGCAATCCCACAACCGATAAGTTGTACACCTGGCCCTGCCACGTGTATCAATGTGTGTGGGTCTTGTGAGAGTGTGGCTGTGTTGATGCTGGCACCTGTTCATGCCAACAGGCATGTGTATGTCACCTACCGTACAGCTACTGTATCCCTGTTGCAGATGTCACTCACCATCACATATATCTTCTGAGTGCTCCACAACAAGTAACCCCATGTGGTGCATCCAATAATTGCAGCAAACTGGGCTAGCACTACATAGTCATCATGGGTTTGATACCTTGTGCTGCTAGGTGTGTGGCACAACCATGCCTCAGTTTTACCCTCTGTGACACATATTAGCCTCTGTCTGCGTCCCCCACCCCTCTCAGGTGGATGTGGAGACCTGCACCTGCTTTGCTTAGGCAGTAGCATGTGTAATGTAAGTAATGCTCATGATCAGCTGATGGCCTCTGAACAAATCGCAGCCCTCCCCTATCTGAGTGCATGTGAAACAGATGTGGTAACATCCCCATTGCCAATTGTATGGAAACACACTCCAATACCTAGGAACATCATGGTGGTGTTTACCCTTGTCACCCACTGTGAGCAGGAGCTAGATCTGTTGTGTGCCAAATAGCATCTCAGATGGATTTCAGTGTACGTCTAACAACATACTCTGTGGAAACAGTGCATCAAATGGGAGGTGGATGTGCCTGACCTGACTACAGCCTGTAAGTGTTGCTATACTGCATTTGGAGTAATGTTGCTTTCACAGTTTTTGTGTGGCTATGGCTGATACACATGTCTCAATACCTGCCATGTCAGTTCCATGTTGATGGGAAATCACCATCTGCAGGGTCATCTGCAGCCTGGGCAGTGTTGTGTCCATGGCTGCATGTGTCACCCATGGAGCATCTAGCTGTCAACTGCTGAAGGTAGTGTGAGGATTGCAGTCAGTAGATGGAGAAAGCTGTGGTAGTCACATATGTCATATCCCTCAAAGGACATATGTTGCAACAACCCTGTAACAACAGTAAATGTATGTGGTCATCACAGCAACATGTCAATATTGGCCCTGTGTATATGCTCCCAGCCATACCTCTGTCAACCTTTGTACATATATCGTGTATGACATGGTGCATAAATGTTGTACACCATACTTTGTAGCATCATATCTGAGAACAAGCCACGGATATATCTCACTGCTACACATATTATGTACAGTAGGGGTTACATTATATTACATTACATTACCTGCACATTCTGAGGATGTTCGTACAGTACTGAGGTCTGTGTACCTATGATGAATGTCGACAGTGTGTGTTGTGTTGATATGTACCTTAGCCTGTGTACAGACTGTGGTATATGACATTGTTCTAGTTCCCCTACTTTCAGATGTTACATGCTTTCCCACTGTATGGTACTGTAGTGGTGTAAATGTTTGTAGAACCATAAACACACATGTCCCATACCACAGATACCCACCAGACCAAACTGTGTAGCAGGCCAGTATATGTAGGACAGTCTGTGAGTGGCACATATGAGGTTGGTGTCGAACACATAGTCCATATACTGTCATACCATGCTAGCTAACCATATGTGGCTGTGGCTGAGTTCACATTGGTTGTGGATATGCACTGTCACACAGGTGTATCCTACCCTGTGCAATGACATGCCTGTGGAGCCTGTTGTATATGCAGGTACATGTGCATTCCCCCTTGGGAGGTGTAGGTCAGTGTTGAGCCAGTCTGCCTGCAGCCTGCACAGTGCATCGTGACATGCCTAGCAACTGAGTGTACCTACCCAGTGGGATGTCATGTGCAGATACTAGCCAGATGTTCCGCTACCGGACCTCCACTAACAGTCATGTATGTCAGACAGGGCAGTGGGATGCAGTGTGGATATATGTCAATGCCTATTGTGTAATATGTGGCCATAGCACCCCTGTACAAGCGGTCATACCGTTACAGGCCAGGCAGGGGTGTGTGAATGCATGACCTATGGTAGACATTATATACCTGTCATCATGTGTTATACCCATCTACATGGCCATCCACATCCATATTGTGAGGCATGGTACACGTGTAGCACTAAGGGCATATGTGTATACCTCTGGAATGTACAGACTGTGTCAGACCCCCACAAATATTGGCCAATATCTCTGCTGCAGTACACAGTGGCATTACATGCCAGCAGCAGTACTTTACACTGCTGTCCTTTGGATGTAGTTCAGTAACCAATGGCACACATGTTATGAGCAGATGTGACCTGCCACACACACCATGTCTGTGAAGACAATCCCAATGACAGTAGCAATAGCCTACTAGTATACCTGCTAGAGATACCTGATATCCCCTGCAACTACGGCATTGGGAACATACAGTCTGGGGTGGCCTACACTTCATGTCCAGGAACCATGGTGGGAATATATATACATTTACATATCCAGATAGCCAGATATACGATTACACATGTGTACTACACCCATTTAACACTGTCATTGCAACCACCCACTATTGATCCCCACTTCTTGTGTGCATGGTTCCATTACATCTCCTGTGTGATGGGCATCCATCCCGTGTGTAGGCAGCAGTGCTACCAACAGCATGTAGCAATACCCCATACAGGAGAACATGCACACTCAGGGCAGCCACATATTTGTAGGAGGATCAGGAAGTGCAGACAGACTGCTAGTGGAGTTGTGTTATGCATTGCACAGTACTGGTGTTACAGGGTGTGGGTGTACATACTAGTTTGTCATGGAATGCAGTCCATCTGCATAGCACACAACTGATGGCCTACCCTCATGCCGGCTGGAGCTGTGTCTGCCATGTCTTGTCTGTCCACCACACAGGTCTTGTGTCAGATAATACACTGGCAGTGTGTGTGTTGCGTGTTACCAGAACATGGCTACATCCATGGCCGTCCATACCAGCAATTCCCTGACTAAGGGTATGTTACAGACTATCCTGTAACACCTGCACCTTGCATAGTATATGGCAATAGTTGTCCACATATGTGCCTGTATTCCAGGCTCTGTCCATCACCTACATACCAAGCTGTGCACATATGTCATGTTGTTGGTGGTTGATCCATAGTGAGCTGGGAGTATAACACACTACCATGTCTGCCATCAGCCCACTGCTGTTGTAACCCCCACACATATGATGGGGCTGGGGCCGTATATGTGTGGGCGCCACCTACATAATACATGTGTGCCCTCATGTACTGCAGAGCCCAGTGTATGTAACAGTGGTATATGGCCCTGTATAACTGAGTCTAGGTTGGGAGCACCAGAAAAGACCTAGGCTGCTACAAAATGTGTGGTTATCAGGGCTGAGCTGTCTTAAGGTGTCTGGATGTACAGTACGACATACTTCACTTATATACACATTACTGTTATAGATCCGGGTACTGCAGGACTACTGCCCCCTGCCATACAAACTGCACTGTGTGTTGGTGTGCATGTGATGGTGTCAGTTATGCCAAGTTATGTAGCAGTTATAACTCATGTGGTCATAAGACGTCTATACCACCTACTGTGTTTGTACAGTGTGTAGATAGATTATTAGGTATCCTATGGCCCAGTGTGTCTTTCCTATTGTACACTGTGAATGGCTTGGCCTGGACAGCAACAGCTGTGAACCTTTCCAACCTACTGTATGAGTGTAACTGGTCCACTGTAGCATCATTCCATTGATATAATTGTCAGTGTCTGAACAGCTATATGGCATGGCATGTAGAACTGTAATAGTACACGATGACAGGTTATCATGTCAGCAAACCTGTGGGTGTTGTTTCGCCTATGACCTCTCTGTGGGTGTATGTTACAGGCAATGCTTGATAATTGTATGGGTGGCACATACAGTGTCCAGTCATTCAGGGGTCAGCTGTAGGCATAGTAGCTGTTCCATATTGTGCGCACCTACCGCTTATGTTTCATACTGTACATATAACTGCATGTGTAGTGACATGTATATGTATGTATATATATATATATATATATATATATATATATATATATATATATATATATATGGATTCACTTCAGAAGATCGAATTGCCAAAATCTCGAACTGCAAATAACCGAAACCAAAAGCTTGAGTTTCGGAAACTCGAACTTCTGAAGCGAATCCATGCCCCCCATACCCCCCTACTTAAATATACCAACTCCAAGATCGCGCTACAGTGGGGAGATGGGAAATCTCCAGTCTTGCGCTGTATGCGGAAGCGCAAAATGGGAGATTTCTCATTTCCTGCCAACACCGCAAAACAAATAAAACATTAAGTACACACAGAGCGTACAACAATACTTGCCTCTGTGTGCACGTAATGTATTAAGGTAAGTAAAGTCTTATTTCTAAACATTACACACATTCGATTTATTGAAATCTCGATCATATGGTCTCGACCATATGAAATTCGAGATTTCAGTCATTCGATTATGTGAAGTGTTCCCATATATATATATATATATATATATATATATATATATATATATATATATATATATATATATATATATATATATATATATATATATATATATACACATCTATATATATAATTATGTATATGTATATCTGTGTCTGCATATCTGTGTCTGTGCATCTGAAGCCTGGTAATGTTGATGGCATCCACATAATACATTCCCCATGGGAGCCAGAATGTACTGCATGATATTTATTTTTATTTATTTTACATTTGTTAACCGGGGGTGTTTGACTGAGCCGAAAAAGCCCTTTTTCAGCAGAAGCCTGGGGAGAAAAGCTCCACAAAGAAAAATTACAGATACATTTAGTTATTTAGACATGATCAGTATACACACAAATTACAAAAGACATGTTTTTACAGTGGTATGCAGCACATCAACAGTTACAGTGGAGAGAACAAACAAAAAATATTAATTTAAAAATAAAGGTAATTAATAGATTTGTGGTGTACAGCTGAAATTTGGAACATAGGCAGAATACATACACAGTACACAGGTGCAGTACCTACATTGTATATTACCCAGTGTTTGTGAGTAAGATTGAAAACTATTATCAAGTACTCTAGATTTAGTGTGTATACCTTATCCTCTTTCACTAGCCTGGGGAGCAATCATGGCACTTCCAACTTTGCTTGAGATGTTGCCTGATGAGTTCTTTAAAGGAGGCTTTGGATGATGTGCTTTGAATGCTAGTGGAGCCAGAATTCCATTTTGTAGCCACGGAACTACTATATTACGCATCTCCAAAGCTATTCTAGCTGTTGGTGACTTCTAGTAGTAGTTTGCTTGATGATCTAAGAGGCCTTTTGGTTAAGTGATGTTGTATGAGGTTTTTGAGGGCAGGACACTTATTGGGGAGGTAATAGATTGAAGGACAAAGGCAGAGCTGATTGTAGGTTAGGCAGTTCAAGCCAGTGGAGCTGTCTCAAAGCAGTACAGTGATGAGTTCCATATAAGCAATTTGCAGCAAAGCGGGCAATTCTGTTATAGCAGGCTTCCATTTTGCTTAGTTCAGTTTTGTTGAGATTAGTCAGAATGGGAGATGCATAGAGTAGGGTGGATAGAAGTTAGGAGTGCGCAATGGCTGATCTTGTGTTGTTGTTAAGAAATGGTTTGATACGGTAGAGTGATCCCAGTTTGGCATGTACTTTTTTAATAGTCAAGTTGTGATGACTATCAAATTTTAGGTGGGAGTCTATGGTTATTCCCAATAGCTTAGCCTGTGCCACTGGAGCGACTGGAGTAGCATTTGTGGAGTAGATAGTGAATTGACTGTTATCAGTGTTTTTGTTAGAACTGGTTATAATCATAAGCTGAGTTTTCTTTGGACTGAGGATAAGTTGGGCTTTGGTAAGGTAGGTTTCAGCATCAGAGAATGCTAGTTGAGTTGTTTGCAGGAGGGTGGGAAAGTTTTGTGCAGCACAGATTAAGGTAGTGTCATCTGCATACTGAATGATAGATGTATGCTGTATGGAGGTATGTAGGTCATTTGTGAAGACTGTGAATAGTAGTGGTCCTAAGATAGAACCCTGTGGGGCTCCTATAGTTATGGGCAGCTGAGGAGAGAGAGAATTTTCCCATTTCACAGCTTGGTACCTGTCAGTTAAGTAGCTTTGGAACCAGGTAAGAGTGGAATTTGATAGGTGATATTGGTTTAGTTTGCTTAGCAGGATTTGGAGTGAGACTGTGTCAAATGCTTTGGACATATCCAAAACAAGAGTTGACACCTGTAGGCCTTCATTTTTGTGATGGTTTACTGAGTCTGTGAAGCAGAGGAGGGCTGTAGTGGTACTATGGGCAGGTCTTAGACCATACTGAGTAGGTGACAGGATGTTGCTGTCTAGGAGATAGTTTAGCATCTGGGTAAGGATGCATTTTTCTAAAATTTTGGCAAGGGGGGAGAGTAAAGCAATGGGTTTGTAGTTATTAAGTTCAGTGGAGGTCCCACCTTTATGTATGGGTGTAACAGGATATTCTCCAGAGTTTGGGCACATAGTTTTCAACAAATGATCTGTTTATGAGAGTGGAGACTGGGACAGCAACAGCATCTGCTGTAAGTTTCAAGAAATAGCTGGGGAGTAGGTCGGCTGCTGTTGATGAGGTTTTTAGTTTGGACAGCATGCTTTTGATTGAAGTGGTGGAAACTGTTTGAGGGTAAAACTTGTATTAGTGTTATTTGTGTTGGGGGGGATAGTGAGGAAGGAACTGTCCTGTGATACTAAGGATAGAATAGAGTTCACAAAGTGGGAGATGAATTGTGTTTCAATGGGAACTTTAGTGCCAGGGGTGGTTGGTTTGGGGGTAGCCTTTTGGGTGGATTTTAGTAGCTGGTTTACATTTTTCCAAAATTTTGGGGGTTGTGTTGGTATTTAGTTTGTAATGTTGTGTAGTATGATTTTTTTTTTGTCCAGCCTAATGCATTTTTGCGCAGTTCTTGCTACTTAGGCTTTGTGTTTCTTTGTTTTTTTTATAGTAAAGCCAGGCAGTGTCTCTGGACTTGAGGATTTGTTTGGTTTCTTTACTGAGCCAGGGGTTTGTAGAGGTTCTAACCTTGATTTTGCGCAATGGAGCGACAGTGTCTATGTGTTGTAGAAATGTTTTGTTGAAATATGCTATAGCCTGGTCAAGTGGGAGGGTTTTTAGGGGGGTCCAGTCACAGGTACAGAGTAAAGTGTTGAGGACCTCAGGAGAGATTTTTTTTGTGTTTCTAGTGGATATATAGTTAGTGGTTTTACATATTCTTGTTCTACTACATTTAAAGTATATTATGTTGCGGTCACATAAGGTGTCTGGGAGACTGCCTGTGTGAGGGTACAATGTGGGGTTGTTAGTTAGGACCCAGTCAAGGATGGATTCCCTTTTAGAATTTTTATCACATCTAGTTGGAATTTGGAGTAGCTGCTGGTAGCCATGGAGATTTATTAGATTACCTGGTGGTTCTGATATACAGGTGAACCAATCTAGGTTGAAGTCCCCCAGAATAAGGGTTTCTTGTGAGTATGTGGAAGAACACCAGGATAAGAAGTCTTCAAGGCTAGCAGCTGTATTACCAGATGGACTATAGATCACAACTATGGTGATGACCTTTTTAGGGTGAAGTTGAAGTTGTGAGATAAGTATGTCCCAATTATTGGGGGAGGGGTAGGAGTTTGGTAATTGATGTACAGTTAAGTTAGACTTGTACAGTAAGGCAGTTCCACCTCCTTTACGAAGTGGTCTGTCTTGTATAATGATATTGTAGCCAGTAGGGAGAACGTCTGAGTTAGCTATGTTTTTATTTAGCCAGGTTTCTGTTAAAGCAATTATGTCTGGGGAGTAGTGTGCTATTGTGGCCTGGAGTTCAGGAATTTTATTTTTGATACTTCTAATATTAATATTTAGCATTAAAAGATGGTTGGTTTTGTTGCTGTTGTTGGTTTGCACAGGGATGAAGATAGTGGGGGTGTTAAGTTCTGACACTTGTGTTGGAGCAGTTTGTGTTGGACAGGATGGATTTGGGCCTGGGTTGGTGTAGATATCCCCACTTATGGTGAGCCTGGTGTTAAAATGGTGATACAGATGTTGGAGTTTGGTGAGGAGTGTGGGAAAGTATTGTGTTTTTTTTGGAGTAGGAATGAGAGCATATGTGTTTAGTTCTGAATTGGTCCGTTATGTAGTTCTTGAACAATTGTGGGCAGATATTTTTATAATGTGTGGTGTCTGTATATGAGAGTGCATAATGTAGTGTTGTGCTACTAAGTTTAGTGATATTGCTAGAGTGATAATTCTTTACACCACCACAAGTTATGAGAAGACAGACTAGACTTAGTTGTGTGATATTCATGGTTATAAAGTTTAAGTTGGTTCTAGGTGGGGGGTCTGAATAGGTATTATAGGGTTGCACTATATGTGGATGGGGAAGTAGTGTGGGTGATGTAAAAATGTCTAGTGAGAATGAGAGTGATTGGGAGTATTTTGTGTGGAGCAAGTTGGTGTGGTATAATGTTATATGACTTGAGGAGCTGTGATTGGTGGAGGTGATGTGAGGTGAGCTGTGGGTGTGGCTGTGATTACTATAAATGTAGAGGTAGTGGAAGTGGGAGGGAATAGGGGGCAGGGCAGAGGAGCGGAGAGACCCCAAGCATTAGCGAGGGCGAATGGAGTGGGGCAGAGCCCACCAAGACAAGAGAAAAAAATAAGTATTACTTTACAACTCTGAACACTTTAAACAAATTCCTGAGGTCTAATGGCTTGCCAACAAGCAGAATGTAATTGCTGAAGAGCACTTGTGTCCCGGTGGGAGACTAGAAATTTAAAGATGGCTCCATGCTCATCAGGATTCTAATATAGACAGTATTGGGGGAGGGAGAAAGCACAAGGGGTGTAAACCAGGTGGAATGCAAATAAATCAGAGATGAAATCAGTGAAGGCCTCAGAGGGGCTAAGTAATAATTCAGACTACCTGTAAAGTGAAGGAGAGAAGAGACAGCAAATTTTAGGGAGATACATTAGCAATGAAGGGGAATGCATAGAGATGCAAATAAAAGGGTGGGCCTCCAAGTGATACAAAGTAAGGCAGAAAGCACTGAGAGGGCTGCTTGATGGTTAATTTAGTCACAGGAATCTGAATTAAATGTATACTGTTTATTGGACAGTTAGGATTACTGTACTAGCTGGTGGGGGGGAGGACACAAGTTAAGTTTTATTAGTACATTGAGAACTACTAAGAAATGCTGCTAATGTAATAGCTTCACTCTCATAAAACATACAAGTAGAATGCCTGGGTGGACTGACCCTGCTCTTGAGGCTCAAAATGTATATCCTTGTTTAGTTTGCAGTACTGATTCCTTCTTATACTGTATGGGTGGAGTGGTAGCTGCAGACTGCAGATTTGCTTGCGTATGCTCTGAAGAGACAGAGAAAAAAAAGAGAGGATGAAGCTAGTAGAAGGAGAAAAAGATAGGTCAAAGGAAGTAATAAGGAGATATGAGGGTGTAAACGATACAAATATGAGGATAGTGTGGATAAAGCAGGAGAATAGATGCTACTGCTACAGTTTGAGAGTGCTTCAACAGTTACCACATCACAGTGCCATAACTTAGTTTGGAAACAGGTTAATAAATCATGCACAGTACATTTATCAGCCAATTATCCTGTGCATACAAGAAAAAGGAAAATGAACACTTAGCACAGCTGAAGCAGTAGCAGAGACAACTGTAGTGCTAAATCAGTAAATACTGTTTCTAACTCCAACACTAAGTCAATTAGAGTTACATTACAGTTATAACAGCAGTTTTAGTACATCATAGTAGCATACAGACACCATAGCTGCAGTGGTAGTGTCAGTAAAAACACAGAATTAACCCGTTAAATAAACAAATAAGCAGATCAGGAGTCTGGAATCAGAAAAAATAACTACTAGTTGTATAGATCCAAATACAGCAAAAGGTAAGCATTACTTTACAAATCTAAACACTTTAAACAAATTCCTGAGGTCGAATGGCTTACGAGCAAGCATAATGTAATTGCTGAAGAGCACTTGCGTCCTGGTGGGAGACTAGAAATTTAAAGTTGGCTCCATGCTCAGCAGGATTCTAATATAGACTTAGTAATAGGGAATGGAGATAGCACAAGGGGTGTAAACCAGGTGGAATGCAAAGAAACCAGAGAGGCAATCAGTGGAAATCAGTGAAGGCCTCAGAAGGGGTAAGTAATAATTCAAACTACCTGTAAAGTGAAGGGAAGAAGAGACAGCAAAGTTTATTAAGGTTGGGAGTGTGTCTTCACATTGACTTGCTGATTAGTAACCAGTTTGTGCACAGATTAGAGTAGGGAGATACATTAGCAATGAAGGGGAATGTATAGAGATGCAAATAAACAGGTGGGCCTCCAAGTGATACAAACTAAGGCAGAAAGCACTGAGAGGGCTGCTTGATGGTTAATTTAGTCACAGGGATCTGAATTACATGTATACTGTCTATTGGACAGTTAGGATTACTGTACTAGCTGGTGTGTGTGGGTGGGGACACAAGGCTACAACAGTCAAGTTTTATTAGCACACTGAGAACTACTAAGAAATGCTGCTAATGTAATAGCTTCACTCTTATAAAACATATAAGTAGAATGCCTGGGTGGACTGACCCTGCTCTTCAGGCTCAAAATGTATATCCTTGTTTAGTTTGCAGTACTGATTCCTTCTTATACTGTATGGGTGGAGTGGTAGCTGCAGACTGCAGATTTGCTTGAGTGTGCTCCTGCTCTTGAGGCTCATAATGTATATCATTGTTTAGTGGGTGGAGTGGTAGCTGCAGACTGGAGATTTGCTTGAGTGTGCTCAGCAAGCAGAATGTAATTGCTTTATATGTTACCAATAACAGCCTGACATCGTACAGGTGGGATATAGTACAGGTAACATCATGTGACCATGTTGCCACTTGTCCTGGTTATGGGATCACCAACACTTGGTAGTGTATTGCAGGGCGGACGTGTTTGGCTGGGGGGATGCCTATTCGTATGACTCATATAGTGTGTGGTGCCTCTCAACCCCATTAACGTAACATGTAGCCTGTTACACTCCACTCCCTAACAGCCACATGTGCCTTGCAGTGCCAGCACAACAGTGTTGCACCAATGGGTCGGTAGGCATGGGAATCCCATTGAGGTCTGCCACGTGTGTGTATATATATGTGCATGTGTGCATATCTGTATGGTACACTAGTCCGAGTCCACATACTCCTATTACAATACACATTGCCACATTGTAGTACGGATATTGTTGTTGTCGCCCATAGGTGTGGTGATGCAATGCAACACCCTACTATGCCTGTGGCATGTGCATCATGCCCACTGTGTGATAGTGGGTATGTCAGAGTATCTAGATGGGTTGTAGTGTGTACAATACCCAGTGGGGTAAGTGGGTGCTATCTACACTGTCTTTACACTATGGTACACCTGGTATATGGCCCACGTACCACTCTCAGGTGGCCAATGTCACCATCACCCATACAGGTAACATATAACAGGATACGACCCAGTTACACATGTGCTGTGTGTAGCCTAATTGTAACACATTAGACACATGGACTCGTTAGTTAGCAACTATACAACCAGGTCTCTAAGATGTGTCTACCCGTTATGTGTCGGTCAATGTGTATGTGATGGTATGACACACTGTGTATTCACCATATACAAACATTACATCCCCATTACCATATTGTACATGTCTGTGGATGGTCTGAATGTAGCACGTGACCTGGCACATACCTCAGCCTACATATTGTGTCGTGTGTGCAATGACAGCCACACAGTTCAGTAGCACTGCATACCTGGGTTGGGGTCTAGACACAGTGTCGCCAAGTCAGGATGTGTGTGTATGTGGATGGGTTGACATAAGGGTGCAGATTATACCTGAACCAGCAGACCACCGGTCACATTTGCATGACCAATAGCTGTTATACATACCTGTGGCATGTGTGCAGCTGTACACCACATATGTCATGGCCATGGTGTCACCACAGTGACATACCCCTGTGGAATATGACTGCAGACCATCCTCCTTCTGACACATGTATGCCTACAGCACAAAAGGATGACAGTATGGGGATATCAATTGGTGTTACCAACTGCTGAGATGCATCCTAGCTGCATGGCTACACTACCTGACATGTATACAGTACACATTACCACTGACTACATTCCACACTGTAGTACATTGCAACACTATCACAGTCACCGTGTGCATCAGAACCATGTCAGCCTGTCCCTGCATCGATGTTATGGATGGCAGGGATGTGGCACAGGTATCATCATATGCACCGGGTGTGTTGCAGGTGTGCCAGAGGCCGAGGGTGGTCCAAACATGTGTCACCATGTGTGTGGGTGAGGGGTGTGGTTCCTTGATTGGGGCATGGCGATGTGGTGTGTGCTGGCATGGGGACGCCCTAGGTGTGGTTGCATAGTGTGTGGATATGCATGCACACAGTTCTGCCATGTGGCTGCCCCACACGGGTAATGTTGGACAGCTGCAGACCATACCTGGCAGGGTGGGCAGTTCAGTGCCTCTGGCCACAGACACGCTGACTGTGCCTGCCAGGGGTTCCACGGGCATGTGCTGGTACAGACCTTGAGATGCTACTCTCCCCTGATGATGACATATGTCTGCTGGAACCATGTTCCACCTGGGCCTGGCCAGGGCCACGTGGCCTGCTGTAGTGTGATGTGGACAGCAGCCCCTGTGGTGTTCTGAGGCTGGTACTGCCACTATGGGAGTGGCTGTGCATCCTGGCACATCCATGTTGACTTCCAGCTGCTGGTATCTCTGGCCTACATCCACATGGACATCGCACCACTCCCACCACATGTTCTATCACAGACATACCACAGTCAAGGAGGCCAACCATCTCACCCCACCACCTATCCATGACCTCAGTATATTCATGGAAGGCAACAGCGAGTTCATGGAGGTTCCCACTTACAGCTGCAAAAGTAGACCTCTGCAGCCTCAGGACCTGTCTGGAGTGCATTTCCATACATGCCTGTGCCTCCATTACAGCCTGAAACATGCTCCTGGTGGTACCAGTTGTGGCACCTCTGCCAGGAGCAGGATGACCTGCAGTCCTCCCACGAACACCATGGTACATCTGCTGATGTGGTGGTCTTCCATACATCCAGCTATGCTGACTGTGACCCGACACAGCTGGCATGGAGACCACAATTTCCTGGCCATTGCCACCAAGTGCCAGCTGTCCCTCTGCTATGGCCACATGTGATGGGGTTTGTAGGGGCACTGTAACTGTGTGCGGGCTTGGGGTGGCTAGGAGGGTGATGACACATGTTGGTGCAGTGTTGGCCACTGACAACCCCACTGGTGCCTCACCTGTACCTTCATCATCATCGGTGTCTGTAGGGACACCTACCTCAGTATGCATGCAGGAGGGACCCTGACCCACCTCGCCACCTGTGGGGGAAACAAATACACATGTTAAGATCTGTATAGCAGTGCATAACAGTATACACACTCACACTGACAGCCACCTTACTACCTCACCTTCCCTGAGTTTGCAGACAGTCCCACAGTCAGTTACATATGTTCCCCTTCCTGCATGGCACTTGCTAATACACACGCATCACTACATATGTTCCCCTTCCTGCATGGCACTTGCTAATACACACGCATCACTACAGCTCATTAACATATCATCCCTCTCCATGTCTACACGTGTGGCTACCACACCTGGCCTGTTACTCCATCTCCTCCCTGGCCTGAGTGAAGTAGGTTGTACATGGCCTCACAGCTGCCACCCTGTATTACCCTGTGTATGGGCAGTAATGGTGTACGAGGCCCTTTTATGGTTGTTGATGCTACATTCAAAACATAAGTCACACACCAGAGCCTCATACTACAGTCTTGCTCAGTCCATGCCACATCTGCTGCACAAGCGACCCATCATGCGGACGACAGTACTACCTGGATACACTCACTGATGTGCTGTGGTAATTCCCCATTGCTTTTGTAGTGCTGCATATGTAGGTAGCTGGTTACCTATCTGCTGCTGGCAATATGATGTGTATATCTGGTTTGTACTGCACCTCCCAATACATGCTGCATGCTACAGACCTTGTTATGCTATCAGCTGTCCTGTGTTCACATACCTGACAGGTTGTCCTGGTGTCCCATGTCTCACTCCATGTACGGCACAATCCCAAGGGGAAGTACTGCCATGTGGTCAATCCCACTATCGCCTGTGCATACATGGACACACACACACACACACACACACACACACACACACACACACACACACACACACATCTGACATGCATCACCCACACTCCACTAGATTGCACACACACACACACACACACACACACACACACACACACACACACACACACACACACCACACTCCTACATGTGGAGTTGCACAACATTTGCACACACAGTCCTCCCATTAGCCTTCTGTCAACATGCATTACACATGGAGCTCAACAGCATGCAGTGCAACTATAGTGACATCATGCTAGTGGTAGTATACATGTGTGTGAGGCATTGGCTTTGTTGGTAGGTGATGGCTCCTTCCCGTGTTAACACTGCACCCATGTACAAAGTGTTACTGTGGCCTGCTCCGCACCCTGCCTTGTACTATGCACCATACCTCGCAGGTGTAGAAACCATTGATACATCTGTAGTACTGTGTCAGTTATGTCAGCTCCAATGCTCACAGCCCCTGTGTGCTGTAGCAACACATAGCCCAGGTATCAGTTGTGGATACCTGATGTCTATGTTACAGATCACAACATCAGCAGTGCATGTATGACCAGTACATGACTATTACTCTGACAACCAGTGGACCTTACCATGGCTGTGAGGGGTGCCCTACACATGTCCCAGACCTCTGCATGGTTGCAAGGTCTACTCATGTGCATATCCCTTGGAGTGCACACACTGCTGTGACGAGTGCTGTGGGGTCAGGGTTACGTCTGCAATGTTTACTTAACCTGCTTGTGTGCAGCTGCTGCCATTGTGGTGTTGAGTCACACATGTCCCTACTGTAGGCCGTGTGTCCTGCCACATGTCACATCCCTGTGGACACATTGCACATTGACAGGATGTTAGTTATCTTGCATGTGTCTGTTGTACCCTTCCGATACCCCAGCATGGTCTCTACTGTGATGCAGTGCATTTCTCAGCAACAAAACGTGAATGTGTACAGCATGCAGTATGGGTAAGTGTGTTAGACATGTGCATGGGGGATAGCCCATAGCTATTACATGCCCAGTTTGTTATCATGCATATTACATGCCCAGTTTATTATCATGCATGAACATGAACCATACTCACTGGCTATAGGCTGCTGCTGTGGTTGTATCCTGGAGGGACCTACATAGGAGTGTGAGAAAGCTGATGTCAGTGGCCACAGCTGTGGCATTCATAACAGGTGAGTGCAGCATTACATTACATCAACAGTAGAATTACACAATATTACAGCTTCTACACAACAGTGTAGTAGTAATAAAGTATGACATCTCAGTTTTGCATGATGTACCTGTACAGCTGCAGATGCATACACACGAGTGGTGTACTGATGTGCCCTGGGGCCTTACCTGCATGCTCCTCAGCTGGTGTGTCATTGGCACCCACCTCCAAAATGTGCCCTGCCAGGTGTTGATGTTGAGGGCAGACAGGTGCCACTAGGCTGCTGAGAAGCTCCTTCACAGTGGTGAGGGGTGGATGGGCAGGTTGCCCCCCCATTTCGAGGTGGTACCCTCTTATGGCAGCTGCACGCCGACGTACATGGTGAAGCAGGTTGGTGCAATGATGCTGGACCTGCTCATAGCTGCGGTTATGCAGTCTGACATCATTGACCCTGTGGACTAGCTCGTTCCACAGGGTGGTCCTCGCCTGCTGGTCGTGGGCTATCTGGCCAAAAAGTACGTAGTGCTAGCCATTTCTGTGGTGCTCTACGTGGGAAGGAGACAATGCAACATCATTCCTGGAAGACATAAAGATGGAAACAGGTCTAAGCCACCCATACGGCAGGGTTACCATAGTTCTTAATACACATATATGTCTCCCCCCATCATATCAGCTACAATAACACGTTCACAGACTGTAATTTTTATGTCAGCTGCTTACCTACTATTGGGACATATTTTGTATTGTACCAAGTTTTGTGTTATGTGTTTGTAGCCATGATCCCTGTGGGGACACTTATCTTTGCTGGCCTGTTACAGAATATTCCACCTGCATGCCATTGTCAGTGCCACTATATATATATGTGTATAAATATACATCTATGTACATATATGTGTAGATATACGTTGTACGTTGTTGATATACCTATGTCTATATGAGTGTCTGTATCTGTACACATACACGTCACAGTCCGTATCACACAGATATGTGGAGTGCATACAGACATCCGGTCCGCATTCTGTAACCGTCTTTCATTCACAGCTGCACTGTTCTGCCTTGCTGCAACACAGACAGGTGCCACATGTGAACACAGCCTAACATTAGGGTGGCAACTATGGTGTGAGATTGCTGGTATGCCTATTACACACCTATGACATTTGTGCATGCGACATTACACATTCACATGACTATCCTGCAAGTGGTGTGCACTGACACACGTGTCTATCATGACAGCAGTACATCCACCGACAGCTATTTTCCACACTAACATAACACACAGATATTATGGCTGACATCTTTGTCATTCATTACTGACTGCACAGTTGGCGGGTATGTTCCACTGCAGTTCAGTGGGACATCATTACAGGGACAGCTACAGATGGCACATATCAAACATTCTACATCATACCTCCTATCAATCTATACCACATACTACATTAAATTATATACAGTTGTGTTTTACATACCTTTTAGTGTTTGGATGGGTGTGATGCCTTCCTGGTTGTGGCCTGTAGTACTGTGTTCTCCACTGTGTAAGTTCCATGGTATACATTTGTTTTCTATTTCCTTTTTTTTTTTTTTTTGTTGGTTTCCTCTTTCTCTCTCTCTATTTTTCCCTCTCCAGTAGAGCGAATGAGTTGGTTGGAATGGATTTCAGCATGGCTTTTGTAGGTGATGCACATGATCAGGTGATGGGCTCTGCACCAATCAGTGTGCAACTGTTGCTGACTGCGTGCAGCCTGCGATTCTGTTAACCATTGTTATGGCAACCCAGTACTATAAAATGCTTACTCATGTGGGCATTGTCCCTTCACCTTTCCAGTATGGAGGACATCCTTCCTGTATGTGGGCAGCAGTGTTACAGACAGCAGGTTGCAGTACCTATTACAGTGGAGCTTGCAGACACAGGACAACTACACAGTCTTAGGTTGCTCCAGACCTACAGACAGAGTGAGTGGTGTTATGTGCTTTGTATATTGCTGGTCTTGCAGTGTTTGCATGTACATGGTAGTTTAGGATGGAATGCAGTCTGTCTGCATAGCTCTCAACAGTGGGCCTATCCACATGATGACCAGTGGATTGTCTGTTTGCTTTTGCCTGTGCACCACTCAGGGGTTGTCCTAGATATATCCCCGGTAATCTGTCTGTTGCATGCTATCAGTACATGGCTACTTCCAGTTCTGTTCCTGATGTGTTATTCCTGCATAAGGGTATGTTGCATCGAATCCTGTAACACCAGCAATGTGCAGGGTGTGTAACAACAATATTACGAGTATGGCACTGTGTTCCTGCCTCTGTCCTCCACATATATGTCTGGCTTTGTCCTACTATGATACGGTTAGGGGTTGTTCGGTATTGGCCTATCATAATATACTGCTGGCCTTCCTGATATCATCCCAGTCATACCATGGACTCCCATGACATTTGTTGGTCAGGGTCCATACATGTGACAGATACATAGACATTACCACAGGTAATGAATGTCCCCCTAGGCCTTGACCACAGGGTATAACTGGCGGCTGCTGAACTACATCTGTTATCGTTTATTGTTACCTATCTTGATGGCAAATACTTTGTCCACAGTTGTACAAATTGACTAGCCTGTCCTGGACAACATAGTATGTTATATATCCGCACTGTCTGCATCTACTTTTCTGTGTGGGCCTTGCATTCCTCACTGATTACATAAGTGCAGATCTATGTGCTGTCAGTAATGGTATACATTATTGTAAAATACACCATTACAAATTGTCTATGTATACATATCTGTGTGTCATCTCATGCCCTTTGAATAGTGAGTGGGCTATGTGAAATTTCATACTCCTGTTCAAGTGTAAATAGTTTAGTAGGTTATACAGCAAAATTATTTTGTTATATCAATTTCACATGGGAAATAGAATGTGCTGCAGTGGGACTCGAACCAAGGCCGTGTGCGCGGTAGGCAGATGCTCTGCCCACTACACTATTGCAGCTCTGCATAATTTGCATATTTCTGCCTTAATGTCATACCCATGCTCCCTTTACCTGGCCCCTGAGCTCAATGTACACAGCATCCATCCATTCTGCAGTTGCTAGCCCTGCCATACCACACCTCCACACATTTTCCTCTCTGCATGTCTCGGTATTCCTCCATATTACTGTCTCAATGCAACCTTCTGCAAGCTCTTTATCAGTTTAGTTCATGTACATTTGAGCCTTCCCTTCATCCACCTCCAATACTGGTGGAAACATTATTGTGACCCATAACATCTGGTGCATCCCGGCAGGGACGGACCTGTTGTTGTGGCACGAGTACACATTGCTGGTCTACACTGTTTCTCCCACTGTTAGCATCCTGCCATGGCTTTCAGATGCAGCAGTTTGTTCATACACCAGACCAGTCTCATCTCCCACTTTCACGGATGAAACACGCCCCCATGCAGTGGCCCGTTTTCCATTCATCTTTTCAGTATTATACGAGACTACTGTTCTCACAGTATATATGGGCAGGCACTGTTCATTGGTACTCACAGACTGCTTGGAATACTATGACTGAGCACTGTGCACATGTTTGCTGGTATTAATGTACATACTTACATACATTTCCTATACTGTTGACTGACTGTGCCGGATGATATGTTTGTGATAACAGCAGTTGATTGTATATCCGCCATGCCTTTGTGGCAACTCACTTGGACTATAGTGTGCAGGGGGGGACCTGGGAGTACTGATAATGTTGTTACTGACCATGATGAGGGATGTGGTCTACAGCATGCCTAAGGCACTGCGGGGGAAGTGTAGGTGGGTATGCGCTGGTGTGTGCTAGGCTCAGACCTGCTGATCTCTGGTTATGGCGTCTTACACTGGGTTGGCCTCCACATTGCTTACCGCCACCCTCACAGATGTACTCCTGCTTGCTGCTGCACACCCCCATGCTACTTCATGTACATGTTATTATACATGCTTAAGTCAGGTGTACATGTCAGGTATGACTGTTCACAAAGGTCAGTGTAAGGTTAAGTGGAATTCCAGTTTAGCATTTCTGGTAATGCTACACTCAGGTTTGGTTTAGT